>NW_022630995.1:18237525-18509669 GCF_010015895.1 Lontra canadensis | reverse complement strand
AGGGAAGGGAAGGGAAGGGAAGGGAAGGGAAGGGAAGGGAAGGGAAGAGAAGAGAAGAGAAGAGAAAACTGTTTTTACCAGGGCTACAATCAGGCTCTATGCAGTAAAATCTCTGATGGATTAATGAGCCACTGTCTGTAACTAATGGAAAGGGTAGACCTTCACCAGAGAATGATGACACCATCATCTGGAATCTCCACAATATCTGTCATTCAGTCAAACATAACTGGCCATGCCAAGTCAGGAACTTGTGGTTAAAAACAACAGAAAAGCAGTAAACAATAGAAAAAAAGGTCCTCTAGTAACCCAAATGTTACTTAGCAGAAAGCTTCAAAGTAACTGTTATGAAAATGTTCTAGAAAATAAATGAAAATAGTAACAAAAAATAAAGTGAAGAATTTCATTAGAGATTTGATAAAATATTAGCATATAGATGTTATAAACTGAAAATATGCAATAATTAAAGCATTAAAGTCTTCTGTTATTGATGAGGATATTCATGTCAGTTATCTGAAATGAAATAAAGAAACCAAATAATCATTACTCAGCTTGACTGTCATTTTTAGCTAAAAAGTGTAACATGGACATTACAAAATGACACTTAAGAACCAATTTCCAAATTCCTCATGGCAAGAGGATCCACAGTTAACAGCAGGTTGTTATTTAGATTATTCGTGTCCAGCTATACATTTGAAAAGAGTTTAAATTTTTGTTCTTCAACTATGAAGAATAAAATAAAATATAAATTAACCAAGAGAATAGCCAACCTTTAACACTGAAGTACTGGGGATTCTGGAGGCACGGGAACTCACAGATTGCTAAAGTTTAGGAGGAAGTCCTGTAAGTCAAAAACTAATGTCTCTGAGGACATCCAGTGATAAAAAGAAATTCAAAAGTTATTCTGAAAGACACTCTTAATTCCTGCACTTCAAATTCATAAGACCTTGTCACTAGTGTCCTATATGAAATCTCTTTAATGTGATTTCCCTCAGAAATGTGAGAAGCTGAAAAGATTGTCATAATCTGGTGATAAGGGAACTCAGAAAATGCTTAACACGTAAATAAGCAGTTCCATAAAAGTCATACTCTACTTGATCCAGAGAAACTCTGATATTCATTTACCGTGAGTTATTGATTCCACTCATATACTAATTGTTTTTGTTTTTTTTCTTAAATACAAGAGTGAGGCTTTTTTTTCTAAACATGTGAGCTAGCTAAAATGTTTAGGAATACTAGAACAAGCATACACTAAACCTTTCCTTTTTTATCATTTGTACTTCAGAATATTTTATTTATGTAAAATGGTATCGACTTTCTTCTGAAAAATTGTTTTTATGAGTAAAAGCACAATTTTTGAGATTTACACTAATAATAGATATTAGCTAATATGATTACTGCAGATACAAATTTATTAAAGCTCAAATAAAAATAAAATATTAATCAAAATTCCTTTTAATGTTTAAGAAAAATTAACACTTAGCTATCAGAAGAACATAATTTTATTTTTCTCAAAAAACAAAGTATTTAAGTATTTTCTGCAATTATAGTTAACTATATCCCACAAGGTTTTCAAACCTATTTTACATAAGATAGTAAAAGCTATCACAATAATAAAGTTGAAATCAAATATAAAATCATTTTGGAAATTATAACAACAAATATAAGCTAGTAACATGTAGGGTTATAGTAAATTATTATGAAATAGATTACAGATTTGTTCATATATATGAAGTATAAGCCCTTACTTAAAACAAGCCAATATTTTTCTCATTTTACACCTATTACTGAATATTACAGACAAGTATCCTGAAATGGAGTAAAATGAACACTTTCTGCCAATGCTTCCTTTTTTAGTAGTCATTAAAATGAAACAAACCTGTAAAACATTTAAGATCTGAGCTTTAGACGTCAATGTGAATTACCTTTTCTAAATTTTGGACCCTTTCAATAATTCCACACATGTATTTATTTCAAGGTTGGTCAGTATAAAATTTCATATTGGTATGTGAATGGTTTTTATTTCTGAACTAGATCTTAAACTGTGTACTACAGGTGGAGGCTAAAAATGACTTAGCAAAGCAAATTGTATTGAGCTTTCTAGCTTCCCAGATTCTAATTGTTAGATTGAAGAATGACTAATAAACACTAAATAAATATCCAAGAAATATATTAAGAATATCCAAGAATATCCAAGAAATATATCCAAGAAATATATTAACCACATTTATCATGATTAAATTTGGTTTATGGTTTATGTAACTCATGTCTGAGGTGCCTGGGGCTTGCAGTCTACTTTACTTTGCAGTTGGCAAGGCGAAGAAAGAAATGACATTTTGGTTGGCCTGAGCCCCTGTTTAACACTTGCAGAGAAAAAAGTTATTTCCTTGCATTCAGTTTTACACAGAGAATGAGCTTTGGAATTGACAGATCTTTGTTCCAATCCTACTCCTGCCCCTTTTTAGCTTTTGGAAATTAAATGCTAATTAATTAATTTTAATCTGAGTTTCTTTATCCATGAATTTGTATCCATGTAGGTAATCCTGTACACACACACACACAAACACACACACACACATACTTTTCTTTCCTTAAAGCTCTTGGTCCTTAGTAGTCATTCAGTTGGTGACAGGTATTCCTAGGTGGCCTGACCCTTCACTGGCAAGTGTCTAAGTTCAAAGGAGTTAATTAAGAGAAAACAATATTAGCAAACAGTAGATCTGAAGTATGGGCAAAATGACTAAAACTAAAATTCAGGCACGCTCTCCCTCTCGGAATCAAATCCCACAGTGAACATTTCTCATCTTGCTGATACCCAAGTGTCATGATGAGTGTTTCAGCAGTGGCTTTCATGGTGAGACCTGCCAGGTCTTGTCCTGGATATGACTTTAGCTTAGGCACTCAAAACACTTTTACCTGGAACACATTTTAGTCTTAGATGAAGGAAGCCTCTGTATTTTCTTATAACGTTGGTAGGTATTTTGTTTCCTCCCCTTGCTCATGAAAATTAGATAATGTGTTGCACATGTAAGCATACTTACCTTTTCCAGCCTCTTCCATCACAAATGCCTGTCTTCCTTTTGCCTTTCATGGCAAAACATCATTTTCCTCTTTTTTTTTTTTTTTTTCTTTTTTTTTTTTTTTTTTTTTTGCGTAATTTGAGGTATGTGACATTACAGGCTTCCTGGCCATCTAAAAGTAGAACGTTCCTATGAAATCTTTTATAGACCAAAATGGCATAAAGCAAAGAAGCAATTACCGTTAATTTACATGGAAATTTTTTGAGGATTCCTAGAGCCAAAAAATAACCTCTCTTAGGCTTTTCTGATATCTTAAGACTGGATAAACAAAATCAATCAAGATAAAGCACAGATGCTCACAGAAACAGCTCAAAGCTATGGGGCTTGATGCTGAGATGCAGAGTGTAGTTCCCAGGGAAGGAGCTTGGCAGGGCCATTCTTGATGCTTGCGGTTCATGCAGCCTTGATAACAGCTCACTGCAAAGCAAACACTGAATATTATTTTCCCTTTTCACCTTATTTTGTAAAAGTGAAAATTCTCTTCAACTTCTTCATTTCATGGAAACAGGTACTAATAATGCAGGTCTTTTGTACACGTGTAAGGGTATAGCACAAATTTTCAAGAGGTGGGGGATACCTGTATTTTTCTCTGGGTCTTTATCTCCTATTTAGAGTTCATTTTCCAGACTTAGGATCCTTACAAAAGAATTACAGAACTTCTAGAGAACATCATGAATGCACTTATTGAAATAATGTAAGACATGTGTTACTGTGCTAAATTGGGCTCACTGAGATTGAGTTAAAAGGTCAATGCCACCATTAAAGTTAGCCAAATCAGCCCGGTCCTCCTCTGAACTCTATCCAATAGCAACTTATAACACTTTCGGGTCCTATCATACTTGGCTTCCTATTATAGTTTTGTAAGTACATGACTTGGGTTGTTTGTCTTTTAAAGCATTAGGAAACAACAGGAGGAAGAAGAAAGAGCATGAACTTTGGATATCACACAAACCCAAGGTGAAATTCCAGCTTCACAATTACTGAATGTGTGACCTTAAAATAGCTACCTTAATCTTGGCTCAATTGCTTACTTACTGTGTGACACTTAATTTCTATGTGTCCTGGTGTCCTCACCTATGAAATGAAGATAACTATATATATATATATAGATATATATATATATATATATATCTATATATATATATATATGTTACTATACTAGTGTTCTGATAAATAAATCAGATATTTCATATGTGATTAGAATATTAATATTTTTTTAAGATTTTATTTATTTATTTATAGAGATCACAAGTCAGCAGAGAGGCAGGCAGAGAGAGAGAGGAGGAAGCAGGCTCCCTGCTTGAGCAGAGAGCCTGATGTGGGGCTCAATCCCAGGACCCTGAGATCGTGACCTGAGCTGAAGGCAGAGGCTGTAACCCACTGAGCCACCGAGGCGCCCCTAGAATATTAATTTTAATATTAGCAACTAATCTTAAATTAGTGATTAATCTAATATTAGCTACAATTATATTAAAGTATCTTTATTATTAAACTCTCAAGTTTTAATTTTCATATGCTCTAATTGGTTAATAGATAGAAGCAAATATACACATTATTCCTAAAAATCCTAGAAAGTAAGAAGATTTAACTTCTAATATGTTAAATGTACTTGACTTAAAAAAAAAGTCTTCTTACAAAAAGTAACTCAGAAATCTTTTAAGAATCCAAGTTCATATACTTGTGTGCCTAAAGTATGTGTTGGTAAACTTAATGTAAATCTTTGGCAAGCAAGATCAGTTTAATAATTTTGGCTTAATAAAAACAAACTATGCCTTTTCCCTGACATGTTTTTCAAGTTTTCTCTATTTTAAGTATAATGCAAGCATACATTTTATTCTACTTGGGCTTGCTTTTCTTTTCTTTTTCTTTTTTTTTTTTTTTAAGATGTCTTATTTATTTATTTGAGAGAGAGAGAGGGCACACAAGCAGGGGAAGTAGGAGAGGGAGAAGCAGGCTTTTCACTGAGCACAAGCCTGGTGAGGGCTTGATCCCAGGATCCTGGGATCATGACAGGAGCCAAAGGCAGACACTTAACAACTGAGCCACCGAGACGCCCCAGGACTTGCTTTTCTTAATCAAATTTTACTTTTTTACTGATGAAGTTAACTTTATTCCTACATAATGTTTAACTTATTAAAATATAAATTTGTATTCAATTAAATTGAATCGTTGTTCTGAAACTTTTGATTTCAAAAGTAGTTATATTTTGTAGTATGTCAATTTGAAGATAGTTTCCAAAATCTTAAAACTTTGGACTAATAGTAAATTGAATGAATTAATGAATAACCATTAGATACTTAATTAATATGTAAAATAGAATATTGAAACATCGAAACCATTGATTATTACTCAAAACTTAGAGTTTATATATTTTACTTAATTTTCTGTTCTATACAGAGGCCATATCTTGGGGTGATGTTAATGAACGTTCATTTTTGCCACTTCAAGAAAGTGTAAAAGGGAAGTATGATGATCAAAAACTTTATTATATATTTATTTTCACAAATTTTGCTGATCTGTTAAAATACTTGTGTAAGACAGTTATTATTCACTTTCCAACCCACCTGGTTTTCTCTGTGAAATAGATGTTAGTTACTTTTGTTAAAAGTTATAATTTATATGAGTAGTTGAGATCACAAAATATAATAAGAACACAACTTTTTCTTTTTTTTTTAAGGAAAAATAATTTGTCCAAACCAGGAGTTCTCAAACATTTGGGTCTGTGCATGCCTTCACATTTTTAGGAATTATTGGCGATCCCCAGGAACTTGTATTTGTGTGTAGTTAGCAATATTTACTATATTAGAAATAAAAGTGGATTTTTAAAAAAGATTTTATTTATTTGAGAGAGAGAGAATGAAGGAGAGCAGAAGCTGGGGGAGAGGCAAATGGAGGGGGAGAGGCAGACTCCCTGCTGAGCAGGGACTCCCCCCCCCCCATGTGGAACTGGATACAGGCTCAATCCAGGGACCCTGGAATCACGACCTGAGCCGAAGTCAGACACCTAACTGACTGAGCCACCCAGGCACTCCAAAAACATGATGATTTTTTAAATTTATCCGAAGTGAGTAATGATGAGGGTTATCTGGGTAGCACAGTCAGTTGGGCATCTGACTCTTGCTTTTTGGCTCAGGTCATGATCTCAGGGTCCCGAGATCAAGCCCTGCGTCTGACTTCAAGTTCAGGGCAGACTCTGCTTAGGACTCTCTCTCCCTCTCCCTCTGCCCCACCCCTAGGTATTCTCTCTCTCTCTTTAAAATAAAAATAAATAAATCTTTAAAAAAAAGAGAGAGAGAGAATAATGATGAATACATTTGCATGTTGACAGTAATAATACCTTAAAATAATTATGAAATTTGTTTTTACCTGGTGGATTCCCTAAGTGCTATCCTAAAGTAAGGGGTCACTTCTAAAATCTGAAAAGGATAATAAAGAACAAAACTTGTATGTGAATTTATCTTGGATTTTAATACTTGAGTCTGAAGAGAAACTATGAAATATATTAAAGTGTTAGCAGTTTGTTCAATCCTGATTGGCTTATTTCCTTGGTTTACTTATTAATACCTTCACCTACGATACGAAAAGTAATTCTTCACCCTCTGCATAATCTGCCTACATCGTGGGGCGCCTAGGTGGCTCAGTGGGTTGGGCCTCTGCCTTCTGCTCGGGTCATGATCTCAGGGTCCTGGGATCAAGCCCCACATCGGGCTCTCTGCTCAGAGAGAGCTTCCTCTGAGCTTCCTTCTCTCTCTCTGCCTGGCTCTCTGCCTACTTGTGATCTCTCTCTCTGTCACATAAACAAATAAAATCTTAAAAAAAAAAAAAAACTGCCTACATTGTAAAATTCTGTGTTATGTCAGAATAATTTCTGCGCTTTATATTAACTTTATTATAGCCCTGATTATTTAAAGGGGGGAAAAAACCAGAAAACTAAAAGGCCACGTGGCCCAGTCAGTTAGACATCCACTCTGAGATCAGGTCATGATCTCAAGGTCATGAGATCAAGCCCCCTATAGGGTTCTACACTGGGCATGGAGCCTGCTTAAGATTCTCTCTCTCCTTCTCCCTATGCCCCTCTCCCCCTAAAAATATAATAAAAATAAATTTTTAAAAGAACAAAAAATAAAGTCATCACTTAACAAAGAACTAAGGTTCTTAACAATCCTATTATGTAATTTTTTTAAGTGCTTTATGATCACTTTAATTAAATGCTTAACCAAAGTACTGTTTCTCAGGTACCTATGATCCTACCTAAACCAAATGCCCAAATCTCTCCAGAAAACTTTTTTGAATTCTACCTGTCAAAAATTAGATCTTATATAAAAAATAAGATTAAAATTTCAGGTTATATCTAAAACTATCAGACTATATCAGAGGGTTCCTGGAAAATCATAAATATTTTTTCTTTCATTTCTTAAAAAAAGATGTTAGAAGTATCTAATTATATTTGTTTGATAGTTAGGGAAGAATTGTCAAATCAGAAGAGACACTCAGCCTTCCTCGGGTTAAATTGATAGTGATAAAATGTTATTAATGTAAATATCCCAGAAATTTCACACTTGATGGGAAGTCTTTGAGTGTTTATTAATACCCTTTCTTTCACTAATGTTTATACCTTAGGGAAAATCTTGATCAAAATTCTTGTAAAACAGTATTTTCAAGGTTTCCTTTATTTCTATATATTTTTTCTCGAGCGCTGGTAGTGCTTTATCTAATAATATTAGTCAATAAGAATAACATGTTATCACTCATAATTTCAGTTATTACTTGAAATGTTCGTAGCCACCATCTTACTTCTTTCATTTGACTCTACCATCTTCTAGGCCAGTAGTTCTCAAACAGTGATACCCATCGGATTTATAAAAAGGTAGATGTCATAAGCCTTACTCCAGAGTTTGATATTTTTTGTATATTTTTGTTACATATGCTATGTTTCACTCCCATTATATGCTAGGCCTCAAGATTCTTTTCTTCTATAAAAAATAGACCATTTTTTAAAACAGTCAGTGACTTCTTTAAAAAATAAAGGAGGGGTGCCTGGGTGGCTCAGTGGGTTAAGTCTCTGCCTTCAGCTCAGGTCATGATCTCAGGGTCCTGGGATCAAGCCCTAGCATGGGCTCTCTGCTCAGCGGGAGCCTGTTCCTTGCCCCCCCCCCCCCCCCCGCCTGCCTCTCTGCCTCCTTGTGACCTCTCTCTCTGTCAAATAAATGAATTTTAAAAATCTAAAAAACAAAAACAAAAACAAAAAACAAAGGAAAGATCCGTCTCCTTCAACAATAAAGGACAGTCTCAAAACCTTGTGGAAAAGGACTATACTAGGTACTTCAAACTACTGGCACTTCAATGAAGAGAATGTTGGGTATACGCTTCTGACCCACCATTATTCAGACCACTGTTAGACTCTACCAGTCGACTAAGTCAGAATTTCTAGGACTGTATGAACTGATGAGGGGAATTTTAATGTAATTTTAAGTGGGGGATATTGTTCTATTTCATGAATATATAAAAAAGTTCTTTTTCTGCTTGCTAAGCTACCAGAAACCCAGAACGACTGAGTAAAATCCTATTTTGTAAATTGAAATGAAATATTTTCAGTGATACCTAATTCTCTTTGGTCACTAAATTCACAAACTCTTACTACTTCTCTGTACTTTTTATGGCAATAGAGTTATTTACATAGGTTTGATAAGAAAGTCTTTCTTTTAACCAGACTTTAGAAGAATCAGACAGACCAGCTGCTTTTGAGAAACCAAGCCTAGTTTTATTATGAGGACAAGGCATACAAAACCTTCTGGCAGGATACCTGTAGGATACCTGGTTCGCAGGGTCCGGCCTCACAGGTTGTAAGGAAGGCTACTTCCCAGTAGATCAAGAAAATTAGAATATTTGGAGTACTGTGAGAAGTGAGAAAAAAAATCAACCAAATTTAGAGCTACTTCAAGTGAAATATAGTGGAGGGAATATCTTGGGCTTCATTTCCTCACCTTGGGATAGTAAATAATAAAAGCTTTTGTAAGTCAAACCTGAGTTTACTTATGAAAACTTCCAAAAAGAAGTTAACCTTGTGGTGTTTGTTATTGTTAAATATTATATGGCTCTTGATTTGTAAAAAGTTTAAGAAGGGTTATATGGTATATTAAACTTTTACTGCACATATATAAATAATAAGGTCAAACCTGGTGAGACCAGCCTTATTTTGTAATCAATAAAATCTTTCTTTGTGATTACCACAATTTTAAGGTAAAGAGAGACTGTCAGGGAAAATTATGAAAGACTTTGGAATGCACCAGAAAGATTACTGTCTTTAACAGAAAACTATATATTGTGTAGAGCATACCCTTCTCAGTTATCAGACTCTATATGCAGTTTACACTTTTCATTGTCTTTGACCTATTTCATAATTTTGTAAATTGTAGAGTATCAAAATACAGTTGACCCTTGAACAACATGGGTTTGAACTGCATGGGTCTAATTACATAAAGATTTTTTTCAATAAATATAATACAGTATTATAAATGTATTTTCTCTTCCTAATGATTTGAATAAGATTTTCTTTTTTTTTTTCTAGCTTTATTGTAAAAATGGAGCATATATCTAACATTAAAAAAAATGTGCTGATCTACTCTTTATGTTATCAGTAAGTCTTCTGGTCTATAGTGGGCTATTAATAGTTAAATCTGGGGAGAGCCAAAAGTTACATAGGGATTTTCGACTGCCTGAAAGGTCAGTATCCTTAACTCCTGTGTTGTTCAAGAGTCAACTGTAATGTGAATGACACTTGACCACAGAAGTGCAAATTATGTTTAGTGGATTATCGCTCTGTAGATATTGATCAGTTTTGCCAGTTGTGCATGTATTAAGTAAATTTATTTGAACATTCGCCGTAGGCCTATATAGGTTACTTACTGATCTTTGGATTCTTGTGCAAACCAGTAGTAACCTCTTACTGGTTCCCTCATTACTTAGTGATTATATAGATTTTTGGCATGTGTTCATTTAAAATATAAGAAGTAGGTTGCAACTAGAATACTTGAATAAGGAGTAGGAGGGTAAATACACTTGAATAAATTGAAAGAGAATAAATATACCTACACAGGTTCAAGGTAAAGTATCTTAAATAAATTTAAAAAATAAAACTTATAATTAAGGCTTCATTTTGTTCTTATTAATGCTATGAAGACAGAGCCATTTAAGAAAAACTTTGATTATAAAGTTCTTTGTCAGCACATTTTATGTATTTTTTTTTTCTATTGCACTGGTTAGCCTATCTCCTAGAAACTATTTTTATGAGCACTGTTCAGTCACATAGTTTCATTGATTTAAATTGGTTAAAAGTCAGAACGGTTGCATTTCTGAAGCAGTGTAAATGTTTTGTCACCTAAAAAATGATATCTCTGAAATGAGAAAAAACAAACTCTATACATTGAATAGTGCATTCTTAAAGATAGATTTCTAAAAACTGACAATCTTTATCAGCCTGTAAAATTTCATGTACCTGAGCTTGTTCATCAGTGTCCTGACTATAAGGCACACAATATAGAGACCATCTGTGGCTGTAGGGACATTTATGCTAACAGAATATTTATCGAAGTGGTAGAAGAAATGCCAGTTTTAAGGACTGTTGATATGTATTTCATGTAAAAAGGATTCAGTGTTAATTAAAATTAGGAAAGAAGATTCTCAATGAAAATTAGTATATTAAAAGATCTTTGTGCTCTTACCATTATGTTATACATGTGAAATTTTAATTAAAACAAAATTTTCCAAACCCATGTAAGCATTTCCCCCCTATAGATACCTATTAACAGCACATGGAATTATATTCCTCAGAACAATAGTTTAGGGTATCTGTACTATGTCAGGAATCATATTTTGGGTCCTCAGTAAACATTTAATAAATCCTCTAAAAAATAAGGTACTTTTAATGATAAATATTATAATACTTATAATGGAAGTATAAATATAAGCAAGAACAAATGGAAATATGTCACTTGTAATCCCATCATGTAGGAGTCACCACATTTAAGACTTTGTGTCATTTTTATATGCATTAATTAATACTTTCACTTTTATTAAAAAAGGAATCATACTGCATGTTCTTTTCTACAGCCTCTATTATTCATTAGACATAAACATATTTCTAGGTGGTTAAGTATTCTAAAACACAATTCTTAATGGTTTCATGAGATTCTACTTACAAATGTACCATAATTTTACCAATAAGCATTTAAGTTAGTTTCAGTTTTTCACTATCCTAAATTCTGCCATGGATATCCTCATGGTTATATCTTGGGTACATCAATACTTAATTATTTAGGATAAATTTCTAATCCAAACACATTAGATCAAAGAGTATGCAAAATTCTAGTGCTTTTGATCTCTGTGTATTTGGCTTTCAACCTCATTTGGGTCCTCCAAGCTGCATGATGTATTATTATGTCTGTATTTTACTAGCAGCTTTCTTTCCAGTTTTTGACTATCATCAAAATCATGACCACTCTCTCCAAACTTGAGCTATCTTCATTCTCAGCCTGCTAAAGACAGCCTTCTTTGGAGAGAAAATGGAACACACCAGTGAAAAATTGTCTTAACCTCCCTACCTAAAATAATTCTACTTACTTCCTTGCATTACTTTTTATCCTTTTCACCTTTCCTCAAATTAAAATATAAGCCTTTGCCCCACATATTAGATTCTATTCTTTTGGGTTTCTCAGAAGACCCTCATGTTTGCTCACTTATGTACAAATTATTTATGCTATATCATCAGCCTCTCCTTCCATACTATTATTTCCCAACTTTTCCCAACATACTCCCCTTCTTCCCCCGTCTACTTACCGTCTTCATTTCTTCACCTCCACTTACAGCTCATTGCACAGGTGTGACTCACCTCCAATTATTTATGCTGCTCTTGCCAAGGTAAGGTTTTCACCAATAATTCCTTTTTTGTTTTAAAGATTTTATTTATTTATTTGACAGACAGAGATCACAAGCGGAGGGGAGGGGTGGGGGAGCAGGCTGGCCGCTAAGCAGAGAGCCTGATGTGGGGCTCGATCTCAGAACCCTGGGATCATGACCCCAGCCAAAGGCAGAGGCTTTAACCCACTGAGCCATGCAGGCGCCCCCTTTCTGCAACATTTAACACTCTTGATTACTCATTCCCTCTTTGAAACATTCACTTTCCTTGTTTTCATGAAAGCATACTCTTCTATTTTTCCTTCTGCCTTTCAGACTCCCTGATCACTCTCATTTGACAGCTTCTTTTTACCCCACCCATGCTTTAAAGTTAACTATTTCTCTAGTACTGTACCAGGCTCTTTTCTCTTTTCTCTTCTTTATTTTTTGTTTTATTTCTCTCCCATACAACATACTTTCTCTAAACAGTATCACCCATATTCACTAGTTTGAATATCATCAAACTCATCTTTAATCCTGTGCTACAGTCCTAAGTTACTAACCATTTTCATATAATAGCTATATTTTGAACCAATTCTCGCAACCTTAATTTTCCCATTTGTAAAATGGGAATAAGGGTTGTACGTCTGTCATGGGTCGCATTGTAAAGTGTCAGTCAAATAATTTAAATATTTTAGCACAGTACCTGACAAAAACCAAGTGCTAAATACTACCCTTTATTTCTAACCTCTAGTGTATTTGAAATGATTTTGGATAAAAACACTGTAAAATTCAGGTAATTAGCAGGAAGAAAGTGTTTGGCAAATAAAAAAATTAAGACCAAAGCAACAGATTGATGTTTACACAAAAGACTATATTAGTTTAGGTGGCACTACCTGCAATAACAAATGAACCTAAATTTTTTTAAGGCTTACCAAAATGGAATTTCATTTTCCACTCAACATAAAATAGGTAAGGCAGAGGCTTTGCCCATTCATTCACTTATGCAAATTTGGTATGCATAATTTGCCTTCCAGGATTTGCAACTGGTATTGCCAAATATTTTGTCACTGTATATCTTGGGTCTCAATCTTTCCAGCCTCTGACACAAATTTTCTTGCCATCCACTGATTTCTTACTAAGGTAAGATATGTCTTTTAGGCTTTTGTTGTTGCTCTTACAGCTCCAAATCACTTTTTTTTTTATTTATTTAATTTTTTTTTCAGTGTTCCAAAATTCATTGTTTATACACCACACCCAGTGCTCCATGCAATACGTGCCCTCCTTAATACCCACCACCAGGCTCAACCCACCTCCTCACCCCTCCAAAACCCTCAGTTTGTTTCTCAGAGTCCACAGTCTCTCATGGTTGTCTCCCTCTCTGATTTTTTTTTAAAGATTTTATTTATTTATTTGACAGAGAGGGAGGGAAAGAGCACAAGCAGGCAGAGTGGCAGGCGGAAGGAGAAGAGAAGCAAGCTCTGCACTGAGCAGAGAGCCCAATTCAGGGCCGGATCCCAGGACCCTAGGATGATGAGCTGAGCCAAAGGCAGATGCTTCACTGACTGAGACACGCATATACCCCACTCCTATTCACTTCTAATGGTAATTTGTGTATTAGTACTAGTCACATAAGCTGCCTAAGAGAAAAATGTCAAAATTTCAGTGACCTAACACAGTGACCATATAAAATTAACATTATTTGTATAGTATCTTTCTCAATTTCTTGAAAAACCATAAATCAAGAAACATATATTTGTTCTTGTATTGTAGGTAACTAGTAACCAGCAGTATGACTCGGATGAAGTTATTTACCTTTTTCCTCTCTGAGATTTTATATCTGCAAAATAAGGAGCGAGGTCATGGAATGAACACTCTCTAAGATGCTTTCATTCAACTCTATAATTTGATTACTTAACTTCATATCTGTGTATATATATATATATATATATATATGTATATATATAACTATCACAGAAATCAAGAGGATAAGAAGAATGTATGTTTAGAATCAATAAATGTAGCTTAACAAGCATCCTTCAGGACATCTGTGGTGGCAGTCTCTAAAATGTCCCCAGTGATCCCTCTTTTTGGTATTCATATCCTTGCATAATCCCCTCTGAGTGTAGGGCTAGAAATAGTGACTTTCTTCTAATAAAAAGTATGGAAAAAGCGAAAGGATATCACTTCTGAAATTAGGTTACCAATAGACTAAGACTACATTTTTCTCTCTCTCTTCCTGTCTTCCTTTGCTTTTTGTGCATGTCCATGATCCTTTACTCAAGAGGGGGAAAAGTGGCTGTCCTGTAAGGGTTTTATGGAGAGACCCTAATGGTAAGGAAGTGATAACTTCTAGTCAACAGCTGGCAAGGACCTAAGTCCTGCCCAGACACATGAGTAAGCTTGGAGGAAGATCCTACTTCACTCAAGCCTTGGGATGACCTCTACTCCGCTCAATACCATTATTGCTCCCCCATGACAGAGTGTGAGACGGAGGACCTGGAGAACCTGGGCCCAGATTCCTGACCAACAGGAACTGCGACATAATACATATGTGTTGTTTTTAGTCTCTGTGTTTTGGGGTAATTTGTTATACAGTAATAGATAAAAAATGAAATATCTGATTGATAAACAGTAAGGACAACATTCTTTCCAAAACTAAGATTCTGATGTAGACTACCTCACTGGTGAAAAAAGAAGAAGTAACACAGGCTTACTTGGATTTCTTCTTGTACTTTCCCTTTGGGTAGGCTCAGTTCCTGCCTCCTACCGCCAAAAGCACAAAACTGGTAAATCAGGAATTTTCCTTTTCATTTATTTCACGTTTTAGTTCATAGATTATATAAATTGCGCTTGGCTATCCCTAGACCTCTCCATGATAATACATCTGATATTTCTAATGGGATCATCTTCTCCATTAACTTTTTAAAATACTTTTTAATAATATTGCTATTATATCAGTAGAATTCACATAGATCATAGAAAATTTAGAAAATACAGGATGGTAAGAAAAAAATATAAAAATCACCTGCAGTAATATAACCCTGAGACCTATCATGAGCATTTTATTATTATTTGGGTACTCTAGTTTTAAATAATTTAGGAATAATAGCAGATAGATACAGAGAGAGAGAGAGAAAGAGAGAGGGCACTTTTTATTATTGAGTATTTTTCTAAGCCCTCCATATATATTAACTTAATTTTCACAGGATCCTCTATTATGGTCCATGTGTTACAGAGAAGCAAACTGAGGTCCAAGGTATCTACATTCAGAAACACCTGTTTTCTCACTGAGCAAAATGATCTAAAAGTTACTAGTCTGAAACTTCATTACACCTTTTTGGGAAACTTCTTAATACATCATTATGCATATTTCACGTGATTACTTTTTAACAAAAACCTTCTAATGACACACCCTGTCACACTCATGGATTTGGATAAATGATGAAGGAATAGTAGAAAGTCTGACAAATCTTTAATCACTGCTTTTAAAATGTACACACATTTCTTTCATCTCTGCATAAAGTCAGTCCAGAGGTCAGCATTTCTCAGAAGTTACCCTGGGTCCAGCTGCTGGAGAAGAGCACAGATCTGTGTTAACATCCCATGCTGTGTGGTCAGGATGAAAGGTGCCCTTCTAAGGTATCTACTGACTCCTTCCTCCAGCACCTTAGGTTACAGCTCTTTATGCTTTATGAGATCTGGAAAACACATGGGCATAATGTCTTTATTAAGTTCAGAGAACAGAGGAGCCAGAAGGTGATTTAAAACCTAGGACATAACATATTAGGAACTCTGGTATTCATCTCAACTGCCAGACGCAGAATCAGTGAATGTCAAACCAAGCAGCATTTATAATAACTGTGACATCTTTGCATTGAATGAACGTTGCCAAATACACTTAATACATTATATTCTGTACCTTGAGATAAAACATTAAATACATATAATACCTGTAACACTTTGTGACCATAAGATCTTTGCCACCTTGATTTCTGGTCAATGTAAGAAAAAACTCACTTTTTATTACCTATAAATAAAAATAAATATATAGAATATACTGAATTAAATAATCTTTCAAATATGAAAAAATATTTACATAAAATATTGCTAAAATATGCTATATATTATATATGCGATTCTATATTACTATAGTTTGGCCAGCATGGTTGTTTTTCAAAATTTAATCTTCATGAAACAGAAACTTGTCTGTCTTCTACAACACTCTATCCCCTAGAATAGCTTTGTGCCAGACACATACATTATAGGTATACATTCATTTAAGGAATACATATGACTACATACTATTAATAAGTAAATAAGCTATAGAGAGGTTAAGTAGCTTACTCAGGTTCATATCCACCACAGCAGCATACATGTGTTTGAATTCAAGATTATGCCTAAAAAAATTCACTACTACCACTACCACGAAGAAGGGAAAAAAAGGTCACAGTGACAACTTGTGGTCTGAAACTCACATGAATCCTAGGTCTACCCCTGAAGCGTGCCACCAGGAAACATTTTACCAGCAAAATTTGAATCACTGTCCAGATCTATATCTCTCTCTACTTATATTATGGGTATTTTTGTCTCCAGCATAGACTGTGACTCCATTAAGAATAGACTTCATGTCTTATTCCTATTTGTTATTACGTAGGTAGTATAGTGCCTTGTACATAGTAGAGACCCAGGAAAAGTTCTGATGAATTGAATTGGAGAAGGATGATGTGTTAGGGGCATAGCTAATTTGTAGAAATGAATGTCCTTTTTATTTGATAAGTAGAATATAAATATATACACATAAACATATGTATGTACATGCATATAGGCTGACCTAATCTGTTATCAACATAGCATCAAATTAAAAATCAAACTAAAGAGCTATAAAGCAAAATTTCTTCCTAACTTTTTAGAGAGATAAAAGAATTTAAAATGAAACCAGATTATACAACAACAAAAGAAATACCTGCTATGTGTTAAAGCTGGCTGTGATGGGCATGAGTCTTAAAGCAGACATAGATGCTGTGTTGTAAAAGGTGTCTTGAAAGGCAAATAGTAGGAGAAAAGGAAACCAACTAATGGGACAGATAACAGAAACAGCCCAGACGAGTGGTTAGCATTAATATAAATTTAGCATTAATATAAATACACACCAGCACCTTCTGCTAGACTTCCTTAATACCATTAACATGCATGTGTGTGTACATTATATGTGTGTACATATAGGTGTGTGTGCATACATACACATAGCAACAGACAGATGGACAGAGAGGCTCGTATTCAGAACTGGGGTTCTCTGGCCAGGGGTAACAAGACCCCCTGTGTAGATCTGGCATAAAGAAGGAAGGATCCAATCTGGGAAAAAGACAGGCTGTAGAAAAACTTTGTCCAAATAAAGACATGCTCCATTCCTAGAGGAAACAAGATATGAACACGTGTCAAGCACAAAAGAGTATATCAGTTGTCTCAGCTATTTCTAGTTGCACACGAAGCAAGACAGGAATTACTAATTTAAACTGAAGAAAACAAGGCAGAACCAGACTTGATGCTAAATTGATGAAATGTTTAATTTTGTCCCTTCTCTTTCTCTTTTAGTCTCTTTCTCATCTTTTTCTTTCTTTCTTTTTTTTATTACCTACCTTCAAAAAGAAAGAGCGGGTCTCTTACAAACTAAGGTCACACATGACAAAACCGTAACACCATTTGAACAATGACAACAGAGAAGTAATGACGGGAACAATAATCATCCCAGGCAACGAAGTCTAGGGAAACTACTGCTATTGTGCACAAAACCAAATGCTTATCTTTCAGGCATTCAAAGCAAAAAGGAAATATAATAGGATACATCACTCTCAATAGCTAATAAAGTAGAAAAGCAAATTATCGGGAAGGAGATATTTTCCTAGCTCTGAAATCTGAGAAGAAACATTGCATGGGTCTACATTGGGACATTGAGTCACACAGATAGTATTGTAATAAGTTCTTTCAGAAGGACAAAAAATGAAGATAAAAAGAAACTTTGGATGAGTAATGAATTCACAGGAATAAGGTAGAAAAAAATCAGCAATGCAAGAGAAGATGAGACTTATAAGACTAAAGGAGACAGGCAGAAATAAATAATCACAAAAGGTAAAGAAGCACAAAGAATATAAAAGTGGTAGAATCTTTTTCATAATTGACCTGGACGTGACAAAACACTGATGTAAAAATGATCTAAAATTCCATGGACCAATATTATTGTTATAAATGTCTCCATTTTCCCTGGCAATGTATTCATTATTTTCATATAGGTCTCCCTGAAAGATCATTATTATTTAAAATTCCTATTTTTTATTTTTTCAAGATTTTATTTATTTGACAGAGAGAGCGACTACGAGAGAGAGAACACAAGCAGGAAAAGAAGGAGAGGGAGAAGCATGCTCCCCGCTGAGTAGGGAGTCTGATGCAGGGTTTGATCCCGGGACCCTGGGATCATGACCTGAGCTGAAGGCAGACACTTAACGACTGAGCCACCCAGGCGCCCCTAAAATTTTTTTTTTAAAGACTTTAAGTATTTACTTGAGAGAGAGAGAGAGAGAACTCCTGTGTGAGAGAGATCATGAGTAGGGGTAGAGGTAGAGACAGAAGAAGAAGCAGACTCCACAGTGACAGGGAGCCCAATGTTGGACTGGATCCCAGGACCCTAGGATCATGACCTGAACCAAAGTCAGACACTTGACTGACTGAGCCACCCAGGCACCCCTAAGTTTCTTATTTTAATGTAGTGGCTACTGAATTCAAATTTAATCTACTTTATAAAAATTGATTGTTACCTCTCAATATCTGGCTCCATTCCTAAATGTCATATTACTTTCTAGAGTTGATCTCCTGTTCATGTGAGAAAGAATGTAAGTTTTGGCATTAGTCAGGATTAGGACCGAATTTCACTCTTAACTTATTGGCTGTTTGACCTTGAGCCAATTATTCAGCCTTGGCCTTTTAATTTATAATATGAAGTAAATAATTCCTGTATCTCTAAGTTGTTGTTATTATTGAGATCATGTCCCCAGCAAATTCCTAGGCAAGTAATTAGATAAATAAATAATGGGTCTGTCCTCTGCTATACTCTGACAGGGCTGGGAATCCATTTTTGAACAGGTAAATGAAATACACAGATGTCAGGTAGTAAAAAAAGAAACCTTCAAAGGAAAGAATTTTCTAAATATTTATATGTGAAAACAACCTTAAGAAAATCACCCTGAGTCTATAGTTTTTAAATTGTTTCACATTCAACAGTTCATTCATTGAATATCTATTCAATATGAAAAACATCATGCTGGGTGATAGGTGTACTAAAATAAATTGTACATACTTCCCCAACAGTTTAAGGGCAGACAGACATATATAACCAAATATTGAGTATTAGTCAAGTTCTAAGAAAAACACATGAGACTGCTGAAAGTAGAACAAATGGGAAATTTCACAGTAGTTCCAAAAAGGGTAAGGAAATAACCATGAAAGTTCCTCATCAGCTATAAATTTGAATATTCTGCATATTAATAAATGTATGCAGCTCCGTAATGATTTTTGCCTCCCATGAAATAACATTTCCTCTCAAAAGGGTGTTAATGGTCACATTTTATCCTAAGAAATTCATAAGTACCAAGATTCTTCAGTACAAAATAAGCAATATTTATACCCCTGCAAGTTTAACTTTGGTTTTCCCAAATCAAATTGAAGGTCTGATCTCTCCTTTTCTAATAAATACAAATCAAATTTAGTCATTCTCTTATCTTTGCTCTACCACCTGAGACCCACCAGTTTTCGTGGAGTTTTTTTTTTTTTCATTGAAACAAATCTCTGTAATACGGCAACCACACTAGTTTAGTTTTATAAAATTATTTTAAGCATTTTCCTGACTTATTTTGTTACTTAGAAGCTATTTCAATATTATGGTTTATTTCAAGGTACTAGCACAATTTTTTCTTATAATTGTTTAAGAAAGTTTTTTTTTTTAAGTTCAAAAAAATGTTTCTCATAATATTTGTAATAACTTCCTGATAGAGCACAGAGCTTTACAACACACCCAGAAGGGAAACACGGGAGTAATTCCTGCAGCTTCCCATGCCTCCCAAGAGCTGTGTAAGGTTGGAGTCCTATGGTGAATTCAAAGATTGGTTGGCCTCTTAAAGAATTATTCTTAAAGTTTTCAGTATCGAAGTGGAAATAACAGTACATTCTAGGTTAGGCCACACAAACCTATTTCACTGAGGGAATGGAAAACTAATTCTAATGGAAAATCAAAATGATATTTTTAGCTACTCATATATTCAGCAAATATTTATTGAGCATTGCTACATGCCAGGCCCTGTTTTACTTGTTTGGGGAAATATCAATGAGTGAAACAGACAAAAGTCCTCATTCTCAAAGAGTCTACATTCTGATGGGGAGACAGTTATAAGGTCAGGGCCATGTTATCCATTACACATGGGGCCTAAGACCCACAGTTCTCCTAAGGGCTCATAAAAATGTTTGAATTTTAATTTCTTTTAAACCAGAAAAAAAAAGGGTGCCTCAGTGGCTTGGTCATTAAGCATCTGTCTTCTGCTCAAGTCATGATCCCAGGGTCCTGGGATTGAGGTCTGCATCAGGCTTCCTGCTCAGTGAGAAGCCTGATTCTCCCTCTTCCACTGTCCCTGCTCCTGTTCCCTCTTGCTCTCTCTCTCTCTGCCAAATAAATAATAAAAATAAAATCATTAAAATCAGAAATAAATGTGAATATTATAACAATGCATTCATCCTAGGTTATATTTTTCTTTATAACAATGCAGCCATAAAATATAATTAAAAAAAAAATTTTTTGTGTGGTGGAAGGGGCTCATTGAGGCCAAAGTGCCTTGAGACCACTGAAGTCATGCTGCAGACTAATAAATGCAATGAATAAGTAAATTACATGGTATATTAGAAAGTGAGTAGTTCTATGGCGGGGAAAAAAGGGAGGTGATAGAGTTGTATGTAATAATAAAAATCACGGGGTGCCTGGGTGGCTCAGCGGGTTAAGTCTCTGCCTTCAGCTCAGGTCATGATCTCAAAGTCCTGGGATTGAGCCCTGCATTGGGCTCTCTGCTTGGCAGGGAGCCTGCTTCTCCACCCTCTCTCTTTACCTGCCTCTTTGCCTACTTGTAATCTCTGTCTGTCATGTAAATAAATAAAAATCTTTAAAAAAAATCACATAAGGCTGTATATAATTTTAAATATAGAGAGAAAGCATCACTGAGAATATGTGCACAAATTAGAAGTAAGTTGGGTAAAGACATCTATGCAGAGATGTCTAGGTGAAGAACATTCTAAGTAAAAAGATAAGCAGATGGAGAGCCCTGAGATGGGGGTGTGTCTGGCAAGTGAGGAAGCAATAAAGAGGCTATTATGGCTGCAGCAAAGTGATCTCTGGGTAGAGGAGTGGAAGATCAGGCTGTGCAGGCTTCAGAGGCCAGAATGTACAGACACTGCTTTGCCAGCCACTTCCGGGTGACTCTGAATGATAGAGAGCGCCAGAGGAGGATCTGGGGCAGGGTCACTGTTATGAGCTGAATTGTGTATCCTCAAAAGTTATGTTGGTGTTATAACCCCAGGTACCGGTGAATATCATCTTATTTGGAAATGAGGTCTTTGAAGATGTGATCAAATTAAGGTGAGGTCACTAGGGTGGGCCCTGATCTAGTATGATCAGAGTTCTTACAAGAAAAGGAAAAAATGATAGGAAGACAGCGGACAAGGAGAACGTCATATGAGGGCAGAGGCTGCATTTGGAGTTATGTAGCTGCACACTGAGGAATGACAAGGATGGACAGCCACCATCCGAAGCTCTGAAGAGGCAACGAAGGGCTCGATCCGGAGACTCGAAGGGAGCACAGCTCTGCTGACACCTTGAGTTCCCACTAACTCTTAGCAGAACTGTAATACTACCGATTTCTGTTGTTTTAAGCCACCCATTTTGTGGTACTTTATTGCAGTAACTCTAGGAACCTGGTATGATCACTTAGTTCTCGCAGCCTCTCTCTGGCTGAGTGTGGAGAATGAACATGGCAAGGTCAAGGGTAGGAATGAGGAGCCTGTCCAGTGTCCTGGGAAGCAGACTGTGTAGACAGAAGACTGCAAACAACAGATGTGTCCAGAGCGCTCTCAGGAACAATGCAGTGTGGGCACGTGGAGGTGGGGGGAATGAGAAACTCAGAATTGGGTAGAGGGAAAAGTGGAACAGCAGTAGCGCCATCAGGCAGTCCAGTGAGGCTCACTGAACTTGGGATGATTCTTTGGAATCAGGAGGAAATGGGCCTACTGTAAGTATCCCTATGAAGGTACTAAATATGGATTGATCTCTGGGGAGGGAATGTGATCAGGAATAAGACATCTCCCTTCAGCAGGGAGGAAAATACTTGAGGGACTCATTTATGAGCAGTCTACATTTCTCCAGCTGTGGAAACAAGTATTTTCGTCCTAGGGAGAAGAAAAATACAAGGTGTTTCATAGCATCCCTGAAAGAGGTTATTACATTATAGAGGAAAGATTCAAATAGCATGGGAAAACATAGGAATTAGAGTATAACACATGGAATTCTGGTTGTGTAAATAGTGTAGGTGTGTGAGGGTGTGTGTGTGTGTGTGTGTGTGTGTGTGTCCTAGCAAGGATCTTCCATTTGACAGGACTCTAAGTTTATAATACACTTAATTTGGTAGCCACAATAAACTAGTATAGGTAGGACAGATATACAGATATTTAAACATGCCAGTTTTACTGATAGGGGAAAATAAAGGCTAGAACTATCAAGAGACTTTGCCGAACACAGAGTGTGTCAGTGGTAAGGACAAGACTGAGCAAAAAGTCTTCTGAATCCATGTGTTGGGCTCTTTCTATTATGTCATATGGCCTAAATATTACTTCAATTATGTGGCAGTGATTGAGCTACATAATTCTGTATATTCTTCCATAGTTTTTTTTTTTTTTTCAGATCACAAATAGTATATGGCATGAACTGCATAGTTGTTTGTAAAGTTACATCATTTTCTTCTCGAGCATATTTGCCAACTCCTTTATAGTTGGGTGTGGCCATATGACTGAGTTCTTTGAAGAGAATCGGAGTGGACATGATGAAGATCATGGAAGCCCATAAATAAGTTGCCTGTTTGTTCTTTGTTACCCTTCTTTGTTACCCATGGTCTGCCCAGTACAACTTCAAAAGCCTTGTGTTAAAGGCTTATATATCACCAGCCTCCCCACTCTCCACGTTATAGTCCTGTTCCAGGATTACCTTAACTACTAGAGAATCAGAGACACAGTAGGCACATTGTAGTGTAAGATGCACAGTATAGATTTGGAACTTTATTTCATAATGGGTCACATAGTATAACTAATCTATCTTATTTAAATCTAATATTAAATAACTTAAGGTAAGAATATGCCAAGTTGTTGGCATGTATACATTCCATCTCTTTATTTGTGAGATAAATTAGAAGAAAATTATTATTCTATTTTTATAATTGTTAAAACCCTGAGAGAGAGAAAGAGAGCTCTGGATAGTATAAATAGATAAGTAAATAAACAACTAAATAAAAGCAAGCTTCAGATTTATACCATTCCAATTTAAAAACACACCAGAGAAGGAGGGAAAATTTCTCTATTCCCCTGTTCATATTAAAAAAAAAAAATCGCAGGGAAGTATTCTGACTAGCCAGGCTTAAGTCATGTGGCCATCTGTAACAAATCACTCCGGGAGAGCCAGTTACAGTGTTTGATTTGGCCTGGATCATGTGCCTTCCCTGTGTGAGCTGGGTACCAAAATGGGCAGATCATTACCACTATATAAAGTGAAGGGGTAAAGGACACCCAAGGAAGAGGTACACTATTTCCAGAAGTGCGAAGAGAGAAATGACCAGACAAAACCCACTGATAACTACCACAAAGTTGTGTGGGCTTCATCAAAAAGAAGAATGTATTATAACACCACAAGGACTGTTTTCCAATTAAGTACAGAAATGCAGCTGGGTATCAGGAAAGAAATAGCACCAGGTTCCAGAAAGCCGTTCAAAATGTCTCGCTGCAGTTTATCTACACTCCTTTCTGTGCACGTGTTTTATGCTGCTTTGTGCAACTTAGTCTTCTCCTCACTTCTGCTGGGTGGCTAAAAGCAAGCTTAACTGGTGATGGAACAGTCCATGTCTCTCCTCAAGAGTGAACCACCTCTGATTCTTGAATTAATTTGGCAGGGAGAAAGGGCCACACCACAGCATGGTCACCCACATGGCCTATTCAGAGAGAAAGAAACAATGACTCACTCTCTCTCTCTTTTTTAATCTAATTTTTTTATTAAAGATTTTTATTTATTTATTTGACAGACAGAGATCACAAGTAGGCAGAGAGGCAGGCAGAGAGAAAGCGAGGGAAGCAGGCTCCCTGCTGAGCAGAGAGCCCGATGCGGGGTTCGATCCCAGGACCCTGGGATCATGACCCCAGCAGAAGGCAGAGGCTTTAACCCCCTGATCCACCCAGACACCCCTTTAATTTAATTTAATTTTTCAGTGTTCCAAAATTCATTGTTTATGCACCACATCCAGTGCTCCATGCAATACATGCCGTCCTTAATATGTACCACCAGGCTCACCTATGCCCCCCCACTCCCCTCCCCTCCAAAACCCTCAGAGAACAATGACCCTCTCAATCCCAATTCCAGTTTCCCTAGGAAGAAGACTTGATTAGCGAACCAAGCAACTTACCTCCTTCCCTCCCTCATCCAATGAACTGTAGCTGAGGAGGAAGGTTCTCTTTGTGGAAACTTGCTTTTAGGGTCTTTTCCAATGTAGGCAGAGGGTTAGTAAGATAAATCTGTCTAAATGGTATACTCTACTGAATGTTCAGCCTTGAGAAAGTTACTATACTGTCTGAATCTTAGTATCATTCTTAATAAAGTGGGCATAATACCCCTGTTGCTGGTTTCTTCGGAGGATTACTCAGGCCATAGAATATGATGATCATTGCTTTAAAGAAGTTATAGTCAAGAATTAATCCACAGAAAAAACTAGTCATACTTTATTTATTCTGAACAAAAAAATGTTATCCCCTGGCTTGATAACTAATTAGTTGATTTCCAAGCTCTATTATAGGTCTTTAATGCCAGTGATTTTTTTTCATTTGACCTAAATCATTAGCCCAGCAACAACAAAAATATCAAATGTACTTTAAAAGCAAGAGATTTGCTAATATCGTAAGGCTATTCCAAAGCATGCTATAGTATAAAATGATCTCAAGAGTTCAATTTCTTTTGAGCAATGGCTGCCTACCCCAGTCAAAGTGACTAATTTGAATTTGATGGCTCTCATCTAGATGTATAAATTCTATTAATACATAATCTCAATTGAATAAGAGATATATTGATCTGACATAATTTAATAGATATACCTTATATATTTGATGATATAGATTATATAACACTCGTTTTGAATTATTTCATTTGCCAAACATTTATTGAATATCTACTATGGGCCTGAGCACTATATTTCCAAGTAGGCAATGACCATTATTTTTCCTACCACTTTTCATTTTGCTTTAATACGAGAAGAGGTGAGGTATATGATTGAAGCAGATACCAGAAATGAGAAAATCATCTAACTGGGAGTACTGCAAAAATAATGTGACCAACATTCCCAGAAGAAAAATGCAATATGCCTTCTGTAAGCTCAGCTTTCCGGAAAATCCAGTAGACAATATTAAGGGGGAACCTAATTTCCTAGGTATCACCATAACACAAATTGCATATTAGCACTACAACAACATGCCCATGCAGAATTTTCCCTTTGTGTACATCTTATTTGGGAATTTATAAATCGATGCAAAAGAAAAAAGAACTTCTGATTAAGGCTAACTATTTTTTTATAAATCTGTCTACATTCTTCAGGAAATTATTGCTCTAAGTCAGATTTAGGTAGCACCGCATAGCAGAAAATGTGGCCATGGATAACTACTGAGCCTCCTCCATCAAGAGGAATTTATTGAAACTCTTTGCATCATACAGTCTTAAAAAATCCTGGAGAATGATGCTGATTAGCCAAGCTCGGGTTAGTTGCCCTTGCCTGGACCAATCCACCATGGTGAAGGGGTAGGTACAAAACCACTTTCCACATCTGTAAGAACCATTCTCAGAGAAAGGGGAGTAATTATGAGTAAGGTTTATATCTGCTCTTGGTGTCTCCTACAGTCTTATAGGAGAGAGATGATGAGCAGAACTCAGTGGAGTGGCCATGTTTTACAAAGGAACCAAAAATCTATTTCCTTCCTTTTCAGAACATGACAGTCATTACTATCTCTGGTTGACCATGATATTTTCATTTATAAAGCACAAGCATATTTGTCTTTATAAGAAAGCAGTACTGGGTTTTTGAATACTCTCATATTTCTATAATCTAGAAACTAGAATCCAGAGACTGTGATGTGATGATTTTAAGGTAACTATATTTGTGTGAGTGCTGAATACTTCTCTAAGAGCCAGTGTTCTATCACTAACATTTGTAGTAAGTGGCTGAAAGCATTTGGTGTTGAAATTAATTTGCAGTTATGAAAGATAATTTAATTGTTGGGTCTAAGGCAAGGTAGTGGGGAAAGTTACAAAATATAAATAAATAAAGAGAAGAAGAAGAAGAAGAAAGAAGAAGAAGAAGAAGAAGAAGAAGAAGAAGAAGAAGAAGCAGCAGCTTGTTTCTTTCAGAGTCCTCCAGAACTGAAATGCATGTATGTAAGCATTAGAGAAATTATGACACAAAGTTTTTTTTTTAAGATTTTATTTATTTATTTGACAGAGATCACAAGTAGGCAGAGAGGCAGGTAGAGAAAGACAGAGAAGTAGGCTCCCTGCTGAGCAGAGAGCCTAATGCAGGACTCAATCCCAGGGATCATGACCTGAGCTGAAGGCAGAGGCTTTAACCCACTGAGCCACCCAGGCACCCATGACACAGAGTTTTAAGGAGTCTCTTCCATTGGGAAGAAAATAAGTCAGGATGTGGAAAAAGTTAACCACTTAATTAGGAGAAGTTGTTTTAAAAAATATCTAGAGCTAGATTTACCTTATCTTTATGTATAGATAAGCTTCCACGTCATTTAGAATGTAGAAAATACACAGATCCTCTTTTGGAGTGAAAAAGTATAAGGGTGAATTGCTTGAGGCAGGAATAGATATCATATTAGCAGGGCAATATAATCTGGGTAAGATTTTACAGCCCTTTAAAATGGGCCTCTGATGTATATTCCGGGGAATAGAGAGTATCTCCAGGCACTTCATAGATTTAAGCTATCCCATAGGGCAATCAAATATGTTGATGGTCTATATATTATAAATTTGAATCATTATTCTAGTGAAACTAAGACCCTTTAGAATTCTAATCACGCCATGGCATGCTAGGAATCTGAGTTCTATGATTTGCTACCTGCTTTGCAGATGTAATTTAACCCTGATTACCTTGATTTGTCAGTCTGTCTAGGCCCAGTAGCGTTTAAGATATTAACTGTCTGCTGATATTTGATCAGGTACTAGAGAGTATTTTTCTTGATGGCAAAAGCTCAGTAATTTTGAAATTTTTTGAAAGTTTACCTCTGGTTGAACTGAAAGGTCATTTCACGTGAGGGTGCCATTGTCTAGTGTCCGCATTAGATCCTCCTTTGGTTACTGAAAACCTAATGTATGCAAAGCTCAGTTCACGGTGGAGCACACTGTTAAATTATAGGCCAAGGAAACGTTAAATAATGAAAGAATCTGATTTTTAGCAGGACACAGGATTGCCTGGAAGAGTCCGTGTTTCCCACTAGCCTTGCAGCGACGTGTTACCATCTCATCATTTCTGAGGATGAAGTGAAGGGAGAATGGTGTGTGCAACTTTAGGAAAATGTCCTTGGGTGTATGTCTTTACCTTCCTCCTTTTCTTCTTTGCTTCCACAACGTAGCATGATTGCTAAAACTGAAATTGTGAATAAGGATCATAGGTGGCCAAGCAAGAAGATACAGGTGTCTTTTACATCGAAGGTGCTTTGGGGGGCCATAACAGCCCTGGGTCACCAAATGCTAGATGTTTCACTAGAAAAAGTAAAAAAAACCCTCTATTTTGTTTAGGTTGCTGTTATTTTGTGTTTCTGTTGCTTGCAGCAAAAATGAATCCTCACTAAAATAAAATATATGGATCATTTTATAAAGTATTTTTTGCTTTAACCAACATTTTTTCCCACCAACTAAATAACTACCAGGCCAATCAGATAAGGGGTCTTTTACTGAGCATGAAGAAACACGATCCCGCTGAATACATACATACTTTACATACTCACTCCCCTTACATAACAGTTATGACTGAGATGTATAACATTATATAAAGTCCTTGTCCATACCTCTGTTTATTTCTGCAGAAGTGGGATCTGTAAATAGAAATACTGGATTAATGACATATATATTTTATAAGTCAGTTGACACATATCTTCAACTTTCTTTCCAGAAAAATGTGTCAATGTATGTTATTAGCCCAGCAGTAATCCTGTCTCAATGTACTTTTTTTAAAGAGTTTAGTAGTAGGGCACTGTTACTTTTCAGCTAATCTCCTGGGCAGAACATGAAAGATGATAGATCTTGTAATTGGGTATATTTTTATGTGCGTGTGATTTGTGTGTGTGTGTGTGTGTGTGTGTGTGTAAAAGCAGAGCATCCTTGCTTACATTTATTGGTTATTTGTATTTACCTATTCTGTGAACATTTTATCCATGTTCTTTTCCTAACTTTCATGCTGTTGGAGATCTTAGTGTATTTAATAATTTGAAAGGGTCATTTGGTCACAGAATTTTATTAGCTGTTAAAATATTTTCAAATTAATTGTCCTGTTTAATTGGATATTCAGCTTATCTGGGGGTTTCTTTTCCACATGGTAAATACTGATTTGTTTAAGCTTAATAGAACTAAAGCCAACCATGCCATCATTTTCAAAAACCACTCTCGCACACAGCTCTACCTTGTATAATAGCATCATTGCTCAAACATCATCCGTGATTCTATCTTGTCCCTGAGAAGGTGTTAAGTATAGTTGTATAGCAAAAAAGGCACAAGATTTCCTTGATTTTATTTTTCTAGAAGGTTCATCTTAGGAAAATATTGGCAAGACTCATGGATTTCCTGGCAATAGAATAGGATGCTTTATATCTTAAATATAAAAGACTATGCCTATCAGATTAAAAAGGATTTGGAAGCATGGAGTTTGAGCCCAAAATACAGTTGCTGCTATAAAAGCTGCTACATTGACACTTGATTTAATTGTGTAAATAATTAACCTATTCTCTTCCTTTCCCTGCTTTTCTTAAATAGCTACGAGTTATTTTTTACTTACTTTTCCCTCTTTTTGGTTCTTCTCATTTTTCTGTTTGTAACTTTATTTGTAGTCAATTCTTTGGTGAATACTTTACTTTCAATTAATTATTTAACTTAATATGCTTACTTTTCAGTTACTGTGTCTCATATTTAATTACTTGTTTAAATTAATATGCATATTCAGTTAGTATATTTTATATTTTGATACATTAATTTCCATTTTGAAATTAATTTGAATTCCTCTCCCATATCCTTCCAGACCTGTCAAGATATGATAAGACTGATTCTAAAAATTGGGCTGTAGGTACTATTTATTTATGTCTGCTGTTATCCCTAATAACATTTAATATCTATACAGCATCATTCATTCCACATTTTATTATTTTATTTCTTTTCTACATATATCCATTTGGGAGATGAATTGGGTAGTTTCAATTTTACCTCCTTTTGTCAAATTAGCTAGAATCTATTTCTAAAATTCTTTAAGTAACAAATGATTTCAGATGTCAGTTTACATTTTCTTTATGTAATCAGGGGAGTTTATGGATGTCTTATATTAGGCAACTTTGAGTAGCCTAATTTAAGTGTGTGAACGTCTGGTTGGTCAGAATTCAGAAATATCAGGAAATCCCCCTCCTACTTTTTTTTTTTTTTAAACTACAGTGTACTGTGGATACATAGTAATCTTATGTTATACAGATGATTAAAATTTGGAATTTGCATTTAAGAAAGATCCTATAATCTGAGGAGATATAAAGACAAGCAACTCCTTATTTTAAAAGAATAAGAAAAAAAGAACGAAATAGGCGTTATTGTAGATATACCATCAAAGTATTATGGGACTATAATAAAAGGGGTGATTATTTTGATTGGGGTTGGTGAGAAAAGGCTTTCTGGAGCATTTGGCACTAGAACTGAGCATTGAAGAACGAATGAGATATTGATAATCCCTTGTATTGGGTAGGGTCTGTTAATTCTAATGAGGTTTTAGGTTTTTCAGATGTGTTGGGATTGATTACACCTCCCAAAGAGCTCTGGAAGGGCATTAGATCATCCTGAATATATGCATCCAAATACAATTTGGATATAATGTGCTTGTTGAAGGCATATAATAAATCTTAGTTTCTCTCATAATTTTAACTCGAATTTACTGATACAGAAAATAAAACCTTAGTCTTTTCAGATCATGAAATTTTAGAGCAGGAAGAGACCTTATAAATTATATGCTTAACCCTCTCTCTCATTTACAAAGAAAGCACAAAGGGGCTCAGTAATGGACCAAGGTCACTCCGTTAACTTGAGCAGACTTTCCCCTCCATCAGAAGGCATGGCTTTGGAACTGGCACCGTTCTATATCCATTATGGTAATTTTTACTGATTATGAAATAAATTCATGAAATCCCTATGTCTGTATAACAGGATACTTTAAAGTCTTCATGAACTTGCACGTTGAGCTAAGTTTGAAGGAACGTAAAATGGACCAAAGGCAGAAAACACACCGGGACTCGGTACCTGCATAATGAAAATATGGACTAATCTGCACCTAGAAAAAGAGACACTGGCAGGACTCTCAGTCTGACGTTTACTTACTTACCTGGGGTGGCGTGGAGGAAAAGAGAAAGGGAGAGAGGAAGGGAGGAGAAGGAAGAGAGACAGAGAGACGAAGAGAGAGAGAGAGACTGAGGGAGAAGCGTGCCTCAAAGCCGGGAGGAGAGGTACCCTTTGTTCAACAAACCCTGAAAGGGAAGCCTCCCGTAGCAGCCCTCTCTCATTCCCACCTCCAAGCTTTCGCCGAGCAGCTAGGTGGAGTCCGCGCGGCGGAGCCCGCGTGCACTCCAGATCCGGGTTTTACCTGCCACCCTCATCCCCCCTCCCCGCCCCCCCGCGCGAGCCCCCTCCCCGGCTCTCGGCGCTCCTGGCGCTCGCCAAGCCGCGGCTCATTCTGGCCTCGGCTCGGGCCCCGGCTGCGTCTTCCGCGCGCAGGCTGCACGGCCCCCGCGCGCCCGCGCTCCGACCGGCTCTCGGCGCGTCGCCGGGCCGCCTGCTCGCCCAGCACCTCTCGCCCCAGTTCCCAAGAGCGGGGATGCAGATGCTGCCGCTGGTCCGGGTGGGCGCCGCCGCCGCTGCTGCTTTTCCCCGGACTGCTCGCTGCCTCCGCTTCGACAGCTGCCGCCGCCGCCGCCTGTGACTCGCCCCCTCCCCTTTCTTTCTTCTCTTTTTTGCCTCCGTCCTCTTTCTCCGGGTGTGCGCGCGCGCTGATTGCACGGTTTGCTTTGGCAGGAGCTCGCTCGTGTGTGCGCGTGTGTGAGTGTGCGTGTGTGGAGAGCGCCAGAGCCTTGCTCGCTCTCGGAGAGTCGAAGAAGAGAAAGAACCGAAGAGGCGGCGGCGGCGGCGCGGAGCTCGGGGCCGCGCGATGAAGCTCCCACATGCCCTCGGCTGCCCGGCCCGGCCGGCCAGCTAATCGGCCACCCCGCGGGCTCCGGGCTCCGCGACCCTCGGGACGCAGCCCTCAGCGGCCGGGCGCCCGCTCCACCCGCGCGCCCCCACTGTGCACCCGGGAAGGAGTTTGCGTGGCCCTCGCTCCGGCTCTCGGCGCGGGTTGCGGGCGCGAGAGGAGACCCTGCGCCGGGGGAAAACCTCGGGAGGAGGAGGCGGGTTTGACGGAGAAGCAGCCACCCCAGGCTCTCGCGGCTCCCCCTTCCTATTCCATCGCTCCCTTTCCCAAGCGGAAAGGGGAGGACGAGGAAGAAGAAGAAAAAGAAAGAGAAGGGGGTGGGGTGGGAGAACTGGATATAAAGATCGGCTGGGGGATGGTGGAAGATTTTTGGTCTCTTCAGCAGCGTCTTTTCTTAAGCGGCGGCGGCGGCAGCGGCGGCGGCGGCGGCGGCAGCAGCAGCAGCAGCAGGAGAAGCAGCCTCAGTTATGACTGCCGCATGTTAATAGCTGCCGCTCGGGTCTCTCGGCTGCTGCTGGAGACGGAGCCTGACTCCGAAGTTGTGCAACTGTGGACTGGGAGAGACATTTGAACCCTCCTCTCTCTTTGCTCGGTTTCGACCCCCTCGGTGTGTTTGGAGCGAGCGAAACGTCAAGGAAGACACGCATTTGGGTCTTTTCTTCTTGTTTCCCCCTTGCCCTTTCTCCATGGCTGTGTAGTGGGAGAAAGGGGGAAGGAGAGACTTTTTGTTGTTGTTTCTCCACCCTCCTGCTGCCTTCTCTGCGCTTTGGTATCCTTCTTGGCCGCGTGTGGCGGGGTGCCTTCTCCGGGGCCGGCCGGTCTCTTGCCCCGGGCTCCATGGCTGGATTGTGGACGCTGCCCCCGGCTGCAGGTTGTTGAGCAACTGATGGGACGATCTCAGGCACCGGCGGTTACGAAAGGTAATTTCTTCTTCTCACTCTTGCTAATAGTGGTGGCCCTGGCCCCGCGCAGGCGGTGGCGTCCGCGGGGCGGGCAGCTCCGGGGGTGCGGGCTTCACGCGCACTTACCTACCCACTCACACTCGCCCTCACACACTCGCCTGCACACACACTCATCCGATCGTGATGCGGGGTGGGAAGGGAGCCTCCTGGCTGGTGGGCACTGGGGTTTGGCACGGGTTCGAGGTTTTTCCAGCAACTGGGCGATTTGGCGGCCGAGAGGGATGGAGGGGAGAGCAGAGCCGGCGCATTCACAGTCCAACACGCTGGGAATAGAAACTGGAATTTCCACCCCGGGAATTTTCCCTCCTCTCTCACCCCAGTGTCATCGCTTGGCGGGGGCTGAAAACAGACCAGGGGGCGCCTTCTCTCCATCGGCCCGAGCTGGTGCCGCTGGAGGCGGGAGCGGGCTGAATAGCCGACAGGGACCGGGTGAGAGCTGGGCTCTGGCTGATGGGGACTGAGGGGCGGCGAGCTCACCGCGATCCTTCCCAGACGCCTGCCTGGAGCATCCGTAGGGGCCGCATTTGCCCCGGTCGCGCCCCGGAGTCGTGTAGCCGTGCTGCCTCTCCGCACCCCGCCTGTGGTGTCCCCTTCACGGCAGTTTGGTTAAGAGCTGCTTCCCCAGGCTTTGTTAGGCGGTTTTGGTTGGAGGATGCTGCTACTTTCGTGGGTGGCCCGGGGCGGCGCGGTGTTGGGAGTGGGCACGGGGCGGGGGACGGTGTTGCACGAATCCGGGCAGCTGGGATGCCAGGGCGGGGTAGGAAGAGCGTTGGTGTCCGCGGTCGACTGGGTTACAGGTAGGAGGGCAGGCGCCCCGGAGCTTCCAACGGGAGAAGGGGACGCTCGGGCTGCAGCGGAGCGTCAGTGCCACCGCGCCTCCGCCACTGGGCCCCGGTCGGAGCTCAGGGGCTAAGCGTGCCAGCCCCCCAGCTATAGGTGGGTGGGTGTAGATGTAGGGGTGGGGGCGACCTCTGCTACCAGGGTCAGTTGGCTGTGCGGTCGGCGTGTGCGTGACAGTGTGTGCGCGTTCCTGCGCGCTCCGGGGATGGCCAGGAGATATTTGTGGAGATGGTAGAGCTGATGCTACTTGAGCTGAGAGCTTGCTTATCGAAATCGCCTGGGATCCGCTTAACTAGAAAATCTGGTTTGAGGAGGCCGCGGGGCCCCATAAGGGCTGCGAGGCAGCCTCACAGTGTCACCTCTCCCCAGTGAGGAGCACTTCCGCGAGATGAGTGCGGCGCGTGTCTCTGGTGCAGCGCTCGACGCACCCCAGATTGGCCCTGATGAGGACCAAGGGATAGAACAGTCATCTCTAGACCAGATTGCACTAACCGAGTCAAGCCATCACAACCCCTGGTCTCTGGAATTCTCCGGTCACTTCCCTCGCTCTGATAGAAACGTGGGCTGCCTTATTTATGGCCCAGAGATATCATAGCAATTGGGCGAACTCTAGGTGTGAGAGCCACCTCTGGGTGTCTCCTCCCTGTGTGTGATCCTGCCTGCGGTAGTTGGAGCACATTGTAAATAACGGTGTAAGCATCCCTGCCACACTCTCCTTTAGAGCCCAACCTGGTGGTGTGTCTTGTGTTTACTTTCCTGGGTGGATTACTCACTAGGAAGTATAAGCCTTCTTGCACGTCTGATTTTACATCCTTCCAGCCAGCTGCTGGGGAAATGAGGAGACGCATAGACTCTGGCAGGAAGGAAAAAATGCCTTCTGTGTTTTGCTCTGGAGTAAATAGGCGGTCTGCTAATTTAGTGTCATCTGGGCTATGGACACTAGTTAAAGAATGTCATTGTAGAATCTACAAAGAAACACTTCTTTAGTAATTTTTCACTTGGAAAGTGTTCTTCATTTCCCTATGAGATTAAACAGAATTTAGCCAGATTTCCCTGATACGTTTTTCAGTCTGTAATGGTACTGAGTGACCTGGAGTTCTGGTGCCCAGTTTGTCCGTATGTGGATTATAGATAGAATTGTCCGTTCTTTTATAGCAGCACCAAGAGGTTTTCGAGTAATTTGTGTAGGAGCTAAAAGGATATTTGTGTTGAAATACCTCTCAACTTTGTTTCACTCTTTTTTTTTGTTTTTGTTTTGTAATCAAAGCATGGGTTAAATAATGTGCGAAGATAAACAGTTTTTAAAAAGTTAAAAAGCTAAACTGCTTTTCAGTTTCAATAATTAAAAGCTACTGAATTCCTTAGTTGTGGATTATCTCTGACTGCTTCGGTGTTTGGTGCAAATGACTGTGTTCTATTTTGTTTTTAAAAGTATCGCACTGTAATGTAAAATGGTACTTATTTTCTAGGTAATATAATTTCTAGATCTTTTTTAAGATCTTGACTTCTTGAAAGAGCTTAAGCTGATAAAAAAAGAATACAGAATCGTTGATGCTTGACTTTGTTATATTTTTATGCACTATTGGTAGTGGCTGTCATCTTAATAGAAAACTTAGAGAACTGTGATTTAATTTATGAGAATCTAGCTTCATATATTTGTCTCATTTCTAGAGGGTATGTGTTACAATCTCTACATTTGTAAATATTTCTGAAGATTAAAGAACACGCGTCCTCTCATTTTAGAAGACATAACCACAATGATTCCCAGTCCTTACAATAGAAGATTTGATCAGATCTGTTCTTTGTTTCCTAGCAGCATGTGTTTCCTAGCAGTCATACATTCCACAGGTCCTGGTGTCATTAGAACTGTGTCTGTTAGCGTATTGTGCTGTCTTTAGCTGAAGGTGAATGTGTCAGAGTGCTTGAATGCCATGCCATTAGCACTTCCATATCTCTAAATATTCAATAACCTGCTCCATTGGTGTATATGGTTGTCTGGACTATTTCTATAAACTCGGAGGGGAGGAGTGATTAGTATAAAGGTTTATGTGAAATATGCAAATATTTCTTAGACCTGATAGGCTGAGTCGGGCATCCCTGGCCTGAAGAGTGATAAATCAGCATGTGATTTGCCTGATGGGTAAATGCTTTTGATGTCTCATTTTAAGTGGCTTGGTGTGATTATCCTTCAGATTGAGAGCTCTCCTCAAAAATATGAATGGAAGGTTTTCTTAATGGTATTCTTAGAGTTTGGAGATTTAAATATTCCTTTCCACGGGGAATAATAGCAAGTATGAAATGTGCTGGCTCCAGCTACTGTGGCTGGCATTGTTTCTAGTAATTAAGAAAGACAAATTTTTTTTATGGTCTTGATTTACCTTTAATTCTTTGGTGAGATACAGCCTAGCAAATCCTAAGCAAGAGATTTAAAAATGTTATAAAAGCAAACGGATTGAAGATCGTCAAATAATATAATGCTAAACTCAGTTCTATTTCAGATTTCATTTGGACCACTTTAACCACTGGTTGAAACTCTGAAAAGGACTGCCAAGTAGGAGTGACAGTTCATTACAAGTGGGGCATTTTTGCCCAGAAATCAGCAAGGAAAACTGATTGATTTTTATATTTAAGAACAAAGAGCAATTTTTGAGAAATACTGTGCAACCTAAATTTAGCATGGTGTGGATGGCTAGAACAGTTGGAATTAGAGGGAGGTGATCTTTCCTTAAGTTTTGCAAATGGCTATTTTCCCTTGGATTTCTTAGATTTGCATTACATTCAAATATGGATTTGTTCACCTAGGGAGAAACCCTAAGGACAGAGGCTATATTGTAGTTTAGCCTTTGTTTGCTTTCAAGGACATATTTACACTTAGACTATTATTGCATTTATGTCTTATTTTTTATGCAAATGAATTTCTTTATAGACTATTTTATAATAAAATATAAGTTAAAAGAGTCAACCATGAGTAGGATCCCCCTGACATTTTCCCTTTGTTATCTCCATTTGTGTGTGTTGTGTATATGTGTTGTCGTTGATAAGTGGGGAGAAGAATCCTCATTTTTCATTCATTGTGATTTTATGGGCCGGTGTGAGAAAGTAATGCGAGCGTGCGTCTAGGTAGCATCGATGAGTCCTAAGATGTGCGTATACCCTCCCAAAACCTTTTGATGTCATTCTGTCTGAGTATTTTTGTGGCCCAATAAAATTAATTCTACAACTGCATAAGTAACCAGGTATGACATTTTTCTTAGAATTGTGACGTGTGCTTATGTACTAACAAATATGTAAAAGAGTTAACCATCGTACTCAGAATTAATTGGAATTCTCCATTTGTTTTAGGGAGTGGGTGAAGAGGGAGACTTCTTTTATTTGATCGTAACAGTCTAGAGATCTTAATAATTTATGTCTTGCTTATGTCTTATTGACAGAGAAAACAAAAATTTAGTTGAATATTAATGAATTTCTTCATAAGAGTGATTACGTATACATACCAGAAGAAGTTAACATTTGGTCCCTATTATTCAAGAATCTAAATGGAATGATGTTGGTGATAATTCTGTTTATTGTGAAAATTATTTCTGAGATGGAAAATTAAATCCCCCAATCGAGTATTTCTTTTTGGTAAAACTTGTGGGCCAGTTATTTTGTGAAGCAGGTAGTTCTCTCTTCTCAAAATGAGTTCAGGGGATATGTGTGGGTCCCTGAGACCCTTTCAGAGAACGTGTGAAAGGAAAAAAATTTTGTAGCAATGTTATGTTGTTATTTGTCTTTTACTTTCATACCTATAGAAGTGTACCTTGGAGTTTTCCAGAAGGCATGTGACTATGATGACATCATTGCCCTGACGGCATATGGCATGTGTGCTTGTATATTCTTGTATTTTAAAATTTTCCCAGTTTAACTATTAGTTCATAAATATTGATAGCTATAACCAACATATTAAAAAGTTGCTTTATGTCATCATTTTTTTAAGCATGTGAAAGGGTCCTGGGACCAGAAAGTCTGAGAACCACTGGTATTGACTTTTCCAAGATCTGTCTCTTGTACTTACTCCTTGTACCCCATCTGACCATATAAGGAGTCATCTAGGATAAGAAAATAAGACTGCTCACACTTTAAAAAGACACAAGTAGGTTGGATATTTTATTACTTGACATTTTCAGTTTTCTTTTTCCAATGTAGAAAGCTTGTTTTTAGTTTTTTGTTGGTTCCCAGTTACTGAAATAGAAACTTTAAAAATGCAGGTCTCCAGCCTGATTTGCTGACAATAGCAGAGGAGCTACTGGAAATATTTAAAATCTGGGCCCCAGGTCTTGATAGTCTCATATCTGGAGAGACAGAATGGTGTGGTGATGAAGAGAAGAGATTTTGTGGTGTGTTTGCCTAGGTTTGATAAATTATTTGACTTTGGGTAAGACACTGGATTTCTTAATGCCTCAATTTCCTGATGTATTTTAATGGACATACAGTTGTTCTTAATTCATAGATTTTTGTAAAGATTTAAAGGGAAAGGACATGCAAAGTCCTTAAAACAGTTCTGGGCACATAATAATTGAGATGAACTATTTGCTACTGTCATTATTATTATTTTTACTAAGTCTCAGGAGGGTCCCAGGAAACTTTAATCAACTTCCCATGTGATTCAATTATGTTTCACCTCATTGCCTTACAGTATGTCTTAAAATGCTGTTAAATTTAAAAATTTCATATAAAAGATAATCGTGGCTTTATTTTACCCTCCCACTTTAAAAAACCCATCGAGAGTTGTGGGATTTTTTTTTTTTTTTAAATTGCAAGAACTAAGAAAATACCTTTCTTAGCTTGGGCTAAGTTTAAAGTTGTGTAGAGAGTGAATGCCCAATTAAAACTAGATTTCAAAGACCCTAATTGAATATTTATGTATCTTGGGAATTATTAGGGAGGAAATCACTTTTCTGAAGTGATATCAAGACGACTCATTGCACTCTTAGTCTATTAATCACTATCCAAGCACCACAACAGGCTGTTTTCAGTGAAAAGGATCTTTGGGGTAATTATACAGTGTAGTTCAGTTTGTTTGTGAGTGGTAATATGCCCAATGAGTTAGGGAGGCTCCACAGAGAGATTAGTTTTACTAGATGCTCAAGTTTCACTGATGAACGGTAATACTTCTAAATGGCGCTTTGACATCTATGTGAAAACTTCAGAGAGATATTATTTATAAATTATATACATCTTGGGGGAAGATACTCCATGGCTAGTATAATTTCTGACCTAGACCTACCACTATGAAATTAGTGTTGCAGTACTTCTCATCTCTACTGTGGTTAATACTGATCAAGTATTGTAGAAACTAAATTATACTCCATCTATGGGCACTGTCCCTTATTATGAACTTCTCAGAAATGGCCTTTGGAACGGGAGGCACTTGAATACAGTCCCACCTCCACAACCTCCTAACTGTCTTCTCAAGCTGTAAAATAAAAGTAATAAAAGCTACATGGCTGGTTTGGGAAGGGGAATAGGAAGTAAATAGAAAAATGCCTGATAGAGTGAGCATGAATGGTCCCTATTACTATTAGTTACAGTATTATTAGAAATGTCCTTAAGTACCATTAGTAAGAAAATTTAGCTAAATCAAAGATCATTTTCTTAATTGAAGAGGTCTTGATGAGCTATGAAAATCAATAGCATTTTCATAAGCAGTTGAGAAAGGTTTCATGTGTCTTTTTGTCTTTCCCGTGTTCTTTTCCTCTCTTCTTTTTTAACCTCTTGTTAAGTACCTATTTTTGAGTTTTTCATCCTAATCTTAAAATGTTATGCTCTGCTACTAATTCCCCACCAAAAATCATATAATCCTGACAGGAAAATATTTTTGACAGCCACCAAGTGCTGTGTCTGAAGATTGCCTTTAAATCACGTATAAAAGTAGCAATTTAACTTAAGACATTTTAAATTAAACTCCTGATCATCTTTTCACATGGCATCAGCAGCTGTTTAAGCTTTAACTGCATCAGAATTTCCTGCGGTGTTGTAACCAAATCAAGTCATCATAAAGGTTCACGATTTAAGGATTTCTATGCTTTTAAAAGATTTATAATCCTAAAGTTCAAGTCCTTGTAAGATTGCGATAAATGTAGTCGAACCCTTAAAATTCAAATCCCCAAATTGCTTTAAAGACCTGAAGTATTGAAAGGGTCATAAATAAGCCCAAATTTTAGAATTAGCATCTGTATGTCAAGGATGATTGCCCATAAAAGAAGTTATTAAGATGGGTGACTTATACCTATAATTATCCAGCATTTATGTTAAAGCAGAAAGACTGTACAACAACAAAGTAGGTGGTAAAGATGAATGAAAAAATAAGCTGCACCTTGGACAGCTGAGTTGCTAAATTGTACCAGAATTAAGTGTTTTAAAGTATGACTCAAGAAAATGAAAGCCAAGTAGAAAGGACACCCCCTTCTGTTTGATCAGCTTGTGTTGGTGTTTATGCATCCCGCAGAGGCAGAGTGTGTTACTATTCAAGACAGCCCCAGTGGCTCCACAGTAGCCTGAGCCAGTGAGAATAGGGGAGAGACTCAAGCCCAGTTTTTGATGTTCTGCATGGGTGGGTAACCTGAATACTAAAATGCATTCCATTGACAGCTGACCCTGTAAGACGTTTTTCAACAGTCTCTTATTTTGTTTTGTTTTGCTTTGGTATTTTTTCCCCCTTTTCCTCTCCTCAAAACTCTTCCAAATACTTTTGGATGAGAGTAAATGGTCCTGACTGATGGTCATCTTTTTGTATGAGATTTTATTTCTGGCAAGAATGGAAGGCTCAACTGGTTTATATTTATGTCTTCTGTTTTTTCCAATTTTCAGTGTTCTTGATTTGTCTGTCAATGGCTGATGGTGGCTGTTTGAACCTTGACTCAGAATACTGATCATGACTTCAAGGAGTGGACAGAGAGTCTATTGAGACATAGTTTTCTGTTAACATGTACATCTATAGGCTTTCTTCTTCATATTGGCTTTACTTGTTCAGCTGAATTTGTCTGTTGAGTTTTAATCATATTATTAACTGTAGTTGACTTCGGAAGAACAGTTTAGGCAACCGTTTTCTTTTAAAATAATGCACAGTCATTTGAGTTACAGGTATTTTCAGTGAAATTTCATTTTAATTTTCAAGAATTTTTATGTGTGACAGTTAAATATTATTTAAGTCATTCCAAAATTCTGCATATTTTATAACATTTCAATTATCTTATGGACCTAAATTCAACTTACAAGATTTAGTAAAATGAATGTATTCATTATCTCTTTTAATTGCACAGACACCTCCAACTAGCTTTAGGCTAAAATGATTAATTTATTGGGAGGTTATTACGTTTCTTACCTAAAGAATCTTAGGCATTGGAAAAAAAAAAAAAATAGCACCCTGAATACCACTAGGATTCTCTCCAGATGAATGCCCCATTTCCTTCTCTTTGTTACCACCTTTCCTTCTCTTTGCCTACTGGATCCTTTCCCTTTGACCATGGTCTGAATTTTTGGTACCCGGTATCAGTCTACTCTCTTCAGCTTAGTGGAGTCAGTAGTGAAATTGTAGATCCTTTGTGGACAGACACCTGGTTAACTTGAAGAAGGAAAGACTCAATTAAAAAGGCAGTTAAAACCTGAAAGTTCACTGTGGTGATCCTTTGTTAGCTGAGACAGATCAGACATTAGGAGAATTGGCTAGGAAAACCATTAAAAATGGGTTTTATTCTCTTCCTGTATGTGACCAAGGTGATTTTGGAAAATGCTTCCCTACTTACTTGGCCCAACAAACACATGCAAATCAAGGGATTCAAATCTTTAGGTTCAAGAACACCTGTGAAACTGCCTGAGTTGTCAAGGCAATGCATATCTGTAGAGCCACCAAACATTTGAAAGATGTTACTTTACTTAAGCAACGTATGCCGTTCCTTCATATGATGGTAGAGTTGTCATTGTACAGTTCCAAATAGGGGACTGGACATAGGTTTGGTGGCAGATAGAGTGCTGAATTTTTGCATATGCTTAAAAATGTAGAGGAACACTGATCTTAAATGTAAGTGTAGGTTTAAATGTAAATTATTTAGACATTGAACATAACCAGGTGAACAGAGCTCCCAAGATGTGCCATTAGACACAAGAGTTAATGGTTAAATTAACTTATGAATTAGCTCCACCAGTCACATTATGAGGGTTCTTACTGAAAAGGAACAAAGTTTCTAAACCACATGTAGAGGTTGCACGAGAAAAAAATTATCCCGGAAGGAACTGAAGAAACAAAAACTTACGGCATGCGAATAAATACATTGTAAAATAAATGCAAATATATATAAAAGCAGAAAGGTGGGTTTGCAGATGTGAATCCATCCATTAGAGACATCTAATTGTTTTACACTTGTTAGTATACTCATTATGGCATGCTATTATATTTATTCAAGTAAACCTTATGTTTAGAGGCAGAATATTCAAAAGCACATCAAATAGGACATTTCATATAATTTATTAACTGTCTAAAGGATCCAATGAAAATATACTTCAACCTGTCCAATAATAATGTTATCCATATGACAGGCATTATTCAAAATAATGGATCCATTATTATTAAAAGTAGAGTATGGGTAGTGTTTAATGCTGACACTTGACCAGCTCAAATAAAATGATGCTTTAGAAGTATTTTTTGTAGACTTTGGGAAACCTTAATGTACTGTTGTTTATTTATTTTTTTATTCAAAATGGGAAGTATTGACTTCATTTTTTTAGTACCAACTGAATATAAGTAGTAACATACGAAGATAATTTGGGAGATTTTTAAAGGTTAGTATAAAACTTAATTAGAAGAACTCCCATGTACCTTCCTCATTGTTGCATATCCTTGAAGAAGAAAGAGCACTAAAAATTAGTAGTCTGTCAACATTGTGTTTTTCTGAATTGACATTATTAAGCAAACTTTGTGAGTATTTCTTTCTTTGGTGCATTTTATTAAATGTGTGATCGTATCTTGGTGAAATAGCCTGCTGGGCTGCAGACAGTAAGGTTCAAAATGAAATTTGCTTAGAGCCTCTGAACAGACATTTTTCAGTGAGACCTTTTTTGAATATTGGATGATAGTGAGATTGCAGTGGTGTGTATGTGTGTTTTTTTCCTTGAATATAAGGAGTGTTGAGATAGAGCAACAACACAAAAGTAATGAGGTATGAAAGAAAGCTTTAGGTTTGTAAATGAGAAATTAACCTACTTTATTAAAAATGAATGAATGATTTGTATGAGGGACTATGTATCTTTATCAGAGGATGGTGTGGTGGTCTGTCTCCCTTGGTTTAGTAATCTCACTGTGTTAACTTCCTTCCTGCTTACTCTCTCTTAGCTTGGTAGATGTTATTCTGGAATTGTTGCTCTTATCCCAGTGTTCATCATGTATGTAAGCTCTTTTAATCCTACTTGGGTGCCCTTAGTATCTGCATTTTGATTTCCACTCATCCCTCCCAATGCAGCTCATTCTAAATTCTGAACAAACATATTTTAAAAAGTTGTTTTTTTTTTTCTTTCTGATTATAGTACTTGCTCATGTTGAATACTTGTGAAATATAGAGATGCATAGAGTCAAAATAGAAATCACCCTATATATCATAGTGGTACATTTCAGTGTTCACAGGTGTTATTTCACACATATTTTAACTTGATAATCCACATATTCTATATATTATATGTATTTTATGTGTACGTGTGTTTGTTTTAGTAGAATTAAGGTTAAACCATATATACAGTTGGTGTAATTCTCCCTAAATTTCCCAATGCCATTCAATTTTTTGAAAGCATCATTTTAAATATTGTACAATGTTTTGTAGAGTGACACATTATGATTTACTTAAACATTTCCTTATCTATGTGGATTGTCATGTTTTTCTAGGATAAGTAATGTTAAGTTTGTTTCATTTTCTGGTGATTTCTTTCTTTCTTTTTTTTTTTTTTAAAGATTTTATTTATTTATTTGACAGAGAGAGATCACAAGTAGGCAGAGAGGCAGGCAGAGAGGGCAGGCGGGGTGGGGGGGAAGCAGGCTCCCTGCTGAGCAGAGAGCCCGATGTGGGGCTCGATCCCAGGACCTTGGGATCATGACCTGAGCCGAAAGCAGAGCCTTTAACCCACTGAGCCACCCAGGCACTCCTTTCTGGTGATTTCTGTAGCACAGATTCATTGAAGTACAATTACTATGACAGAGTAAAAAATACCATTTGACTTTTACTGCTTGGTTACCATGATCCACATGCATCGTTTTTGTCTGAGCGTAAGTGGTCCCCCTAACTTGCTGGAAATTCTTTCATGAGAATTTTTAACTCTTGGTTATGGATAATTAGTTATTACTAACTCTAGGTTATTATATTCTTAGTAAAGTTAGTAACTCACTGTTCGGTAGTTTTTAGGAATTACTAACTCATATATATCAATGTGTAAAAGCTGAGGTCAGTAAAATAGTAATAAAAAATGAAATTTACTGGCTATTAACATTTAAATAAGGGACTGTGCCTGATGTCTTTGGATTTAATGTAATATTAAAACAAAACCATACAATGAAACTGATTTATGAAGAATTGAAAAGTTCACCATCCAGTTTATGTTCCCATAAACTTTCTTAGTTTTGTTCTCTGCTCTGAATAGGTCTCTTCTCTCACAAGTTCATCTAAAGCATCAGCTTAACAAAGATCTTCTCTACCAAACCCATATGGAACAGGAACAATGGAAGGCTTGGTTTGGGCTTCTTAAAAATTTAAGTATGAAAAGTAGAGGTAAATTTAATCAGGAAACATATTTAAAGTAAATGAAGTTTGTTTATAAGAGGAGAAAGAGGTCAGTAAAGAAAAGTAACTAACCAGCACATTGTGGCTCATAATTAGCGAACATGAACATGAACTCAAGTTTTGTTATTAAGTTCAATTAAAGATGTGCCCGTAAGAACAAAAGTGAGTGATAAATTATGAGGTGTTCAGTAGCTCTACTTAGAATGGAAGAAGAAAACAGCAGGTGTATATTGCAACTTTTTATAATTTTTAGAGTGATGGCAATACCTATTGAGTTTGATTTCAGTAGTCCTTTTTTTGGTCAAAAGGACTAACAGCTCTGGGGCACCTGTGGCTCAGTCCTTAAGCATCTGCCTTTCACTTTTAGCTCTGGTCATGATCCCAGGGTCCTGGGGAGCCTGCCACTCCTTCTGCTTGTAGTCCCTCTCTTTCTGTTTCTCTCTCTGTCAGATAAATAAATAAAATCTTTAAAAAACAACGTGTACTTTAAGTATAATTTTGTAACTTCTGGTTCCAGTCATAAAGGTAGAAACGTAAGGTACATTCCTAGCAGTCAGATTGGTAACCAGTTCTTACTTTACTTTCTATATTTTCTTTAAATCTACACTAGAACATATTTATAGGACAGAGTTTAAAGCTTGATTAATAAATGAATATATAACTGCATAAGTGTGCTTTATGGACTTAGAAGAAACAATTGAACATGAAAGCAGTGTTTGAAGTTACTATTGCAAGATAAGTTCAAGTACCATTGAAAATTGCTCTGGACCTGCATATGAAATAATAAAGGCATAGAAGCAATCTTAAAAGGCACACTCTAGCACACTTTGTTTCCTCAAAATAAATATTAAATTGTTGTTGATTAACAGCTCCCTGTTTGCTAATTAGCAGGTATAAGATTTTAGTTATATGAGGAATTTCTAGCCATCTGCTGTGTGATATTGTTAACCGTAGTGACAATATCGTACTGTACAATTAAAAACCTGTTAAGAGGGTAGATCTCATGTTCAGTATTCTTACCACAATAAAGTAAAAATTAAGTTCTCAAGAACTGAAGTGACATGTCCAAAGTGACACGGCTGGTTTACAGCATATAGCATAGCATATGTGCCTTTTATTAAGGAATTTCTCAGTCTTGTACTTGAGTGTTCTCATTTTTGATTTTAGGCATGGTGGTGTCACTGTGTAGCTGATCACACCGGTCTTATAACTTCTTTAGGTCTGTTTCATTTGTAAATTGTGGATAGGACTGGGGGTTCTTTCTCTAAAAGCATCCGTGAGGTAAAATAAAATGGTAGAGCTCATTAGTATAGAATACTTGTACTAGCAAGTTGGTATTTCAAGAAAACTTAATAGGTATTTTTAAAAAGAATTTTCAAGTTACATTCTTCTTAAAGTGCTAAGGCACAAGATTACATGTGGTAATAGTATATTTTGAAACCATAAAATAGGTTAGACATTCTATTTGTGAATGCTTAATAAGAAATGGACATAATGAAGGTATTTTACATTCTTTAAAAATATTAAGGACTCTAATATGTTTCTCTCATATTTCTCTTTTTATATTTCTCTATATTAAGGATAGTAATTATTAGCAATGAATCATATTAAGATTTGATATATGGGATTCAAGACAGTTTCTTATATCAGCTTTCTTCCCCTTATGTTTATATATCAGATACATTCCACATCCAGAGTTCAGGGCCCAAGGCACTATTATCTTCTACTAAGGCAATTTCTTTTTTTTTTTTTTTTTTAATTTTTTTTTTTTTTTAAGATTTTACTACTAAGGCAATTTCAACAGCTCTTCATTTATAAAGCAGAAGTGTATACATTGAATTTTGAATAATCAATGTTCCCCTTTCTCTCCTTTTTTTAAACTGAATTTATTTTTTTAACCGAATTTATTTACATAAAATTATTACATATCATTTAGGATTTAAGCATTAATGTAATTACGTTCTATATTAAACAAATGATCTTTACTGAAAGTAATAAATACACATGTAGGAGAATACAAAATATAGTAATAAAACATATGTTAATGAGAAACAAAGAGAGAATAAGCTTGAGAGTCAGAAGATTTCCAAGCCCCTCTCTTTAGAACCTTGTAAAAGTCACTTAAGTTCTCCATACCTTGGTTTCCTCAGGTTTAAAATGGGGATAAACACACTTACCTTTAAGAGTTATTGTGAAGGATAAATAAGATGATATATATATAAAACGTTTAGCCCATGGATGGCTTTTATTGTTTGTGTTAATTTTTTCATTTGTCGTTGAGGTTGGGATCTTCTAAGTGGGTCTCTAAATTGTTCTGATGTTTTCTGCAGTTTTCAAAGGACCAGCTTCATTAAGGCATTAATTTTGTTTATTCACTATATGTAATTGTCAACACCAAATGTCCGCAGGCTCCTGGTATATAATATATATGGAGCATAATGTGGCAGAAGGAGCCTCTGACTTCATAGCACTTGCAAAATCGTAGAAATAAAGAGGCATTAAGCAGTGCATCTATTATCATTAATTATTTAGTTGAAATTGTGGTAAGTGCTACAAAGGTCAAGTCCAGGATGGTAAGAGAGAGAGCTATGGCAACACGTTCAGACCTTGTCTGTGTTGGAAGGTGAGTGGGATCTGGAAAGACTTCCCAGAGCAATTGACATTTGAACTGAGGTAGGAAGGTTGACCAGGCACCCGAGAGAATATGCTGGTTCACTGCTCCCTTCACATTCTGTCATCATAAGAGCTCATCAAAAACCCAAGCATGTTCCAGTGTAGGAGGTTAATAGAGCTGAATAAAGGGAAGAAAACTGAGCATAGTTGCTTCGACTTGGCAATAGGGACAACACACTGGAATTTTTCACTTTTCAGAGAAAGTAAGTCAATATAGAGAACATTTTAGTATCAGTTGTCTGCCTGTAATATTAAATTTCAGGACAATAAACTATCTGTTGACCATAAAGAATGCTCAGGCACTATAGATTTGAGATGAGGAGAATACTTGAGAGCTATACAAATACTGAAACCAAGACTCTTTAGTTTTGGAAATGTAGATCTGTGTCTTTGTGACTGCTAGGTTGTTTTACTCTAGAAGGTTGGTTTCTGTTCATCCTCATTCAGTGTTCCCCATCCCCACTGGCCTATGAAATGTCCAGTATCTTTTGTTCCTGAGGAACTCTGTAGAAGTGAAGGAACTAGCTTTAGGAATACCAGTACCAAAGTTTGGCAGTTCTGTGGTTATCACTATTTCTTTGTCAAAGAAGAGCAGTAAAATATCAATCTGGCAAACATTTGTTAAGGGAAATGCGGTATTATCATTTCGTAACGATGGTAGACTTTGTGTATCATCTCTTCATTTCTAAAAGTCAGCTATTATGTAAATTTTGGAGACTTCCAACAGTGTTTGAAGAGAAAGCTGATTTTCTTGTTATTTAGAACAAATCATTTAATATTAATAAAGTGATGGTAAAGCATGTTTTAAAAAATAGATGATATTAGTTTACGAGTCTGAGCAAAATGATAAGTGTGGTTTAAGAAAATTATGTTAGGTGAATAAAATTTTTAACAGAGGAGAAGTACTATAATAAGAAGATAGGAAATTCAGAGTCATTAATCTTTTTCCTCCATTTATCAGTGTTTGTTGAGTGCTTCCTGTGTGATAAAATGAAATACAGCTTTGATAGAGATGAAAAAGAAGGAAAATACTGAATATTATGAGGATATTAGGCTCAGGGATCTCAGGCACTTTAGATGAGAGGTTTTCTTTTCTGCTGAGCCCTGGGGTGTATATAAGAGCTGACCAACCTAATAGACTTCCCTAAGAAGAGAACCTGCTGTTTCAGTCCCTAGAAGAAGAAAGATAGTGGTTCTTTTGAGGGATTCAGAGAAGATCTAATAGCAAGAACATAAGGATTGAGAGAGGAAGTGGCATGAAATCTGGCTAGAAGTAGGAACCCTGCATTTGTAGTGGTGGTGGTTTTTGTTTGTTTGTTTGAGGTTAAGTATTTTGGACTTCATCTTAGGAGCAATGGGAAGACGTTAAAGATTTTAAGCAGGGCAATAACAATATCGGATTTTCATCTTACAAAGATCATGTTGGCTCCTCTGTGTAGACACAATTGGAGGAGGGATCAAGAAGCGGATGTGGAGAGAAGTTATAGGAGAATCCATGCTTCTTCTGTGCAGCTGGGAGGTGTAGGACAGGGCCTGTCTCTTTCTGGTGTCAGTCATATATAAAGAAGAGGTTTACATTAAATAATATCCCTTTTGTCTCTAATATTCTGTACTTTAATTTGATTGTAAGGAGATAGGGGATCTAAGTGATGGTAATCATTGGTTAAATGACCTTATCTGAACTCCCTACTCATTTTTACTGATCTACTTGTTGATGTACTGTTATGTGGTTATAGTACTCTATCCATTTGTTAAGTCAGATGTATTTTTACCTGAATTTTAAAATTTCTTCTTTAGAGACATATAATTAGAATTTTTATATGTTTGTATTTTTTTTTTTTAAGATTTTATTTATTTGACAGACAAAGAACACAAGTAGACAGAGAGAAGCCGGCAGAGAGAGGAGGAAGCAGGCTCCCTCGTTGAGCAAAGAGCCTGATGTGGGGCTCGATCCCAGGACCCTGGGATCATGACGTGAGCTGAAGACAGAGGCTTTAACCCACTGAGCCCCCCAGGTGCCCCTATATGTTTGGATTTCAAATGCTAAGTAAAAGTCATATGTTGGAACTACATTTAGTTTAGTTATAAGGATTTAAACCACAAAGTTTCTTACATTTTTGTCATAACAGTGTTTATAAATCCTCATTATTGAAGTCATTCAAAGAAGTTCCTATTTCTTTCTTTGAAAGATTTTATTTATTTGAGAGAGTAAGAGAGAGAGAGAGAGGAGTTGTAGGGGGAGTGGGAGGGAGAAGCAGATTTCCCACTGAGCAAAGAGCTTAATTCAGAACTTGATCCTGGGAGTCCCGGATCATGACCCGAGCCAAAGGCAGACACCTAAATGCCTAACCCACTGAGCCACTGAGGTGCCCCCAAAGGAATTCCCATTTTAACAGTATGTACATGTTTCCTGCAACACCGCAGTGGTATGCTAATCTTAGTGACAAAGGCAAAAACGTTAATTGTATATTATTTAAGAACTTCTCAGGCACTTTAGCTTTTATGACTTTTTCATTAATAATTTAAATATTTTATTTTTCCCTGAGTCCTGTCTTCTAATTCTCTGTAGCCCTTTTGTTATATCTCTTTTATGACATTTAGGACATACTGTGCCATGGCTTTTCATTATTCCTCTTCTTGCTTTACCTCTTGCTAAAAATATAAATTCACTGAAGGCTGGGGCTGCTTTTAGGTTTTCATAATCTGGAGTACTTGAGTATGTAAATGAGGTTTGTGTTTTAAAGGTGGTGGTGTAGTGTGTTAGATAAAGCATCATACGTGAAATGCATCTTGTGTAACTTAAAAAAAAATAGCATAGACTCTAAAAACTTGGCTGTGTCTGTGAGATTTAGTGATTAGAACATGGGTGTTAGAGGCAGATTAACGTCATCCTAAACCTTGGAATTACTGTATAACAGCAGTGTGACTTAGGGTCCTTTTCTGTGCCTTGGTTTCCTCTCCGACTCATTGGGCTAATGATATCTATTTTATAGCGGGATTGTGAGAATTAAAGTAGTTCATATAATATAGATCACTGTCATGAGGTTTGGTTATTGTATGTGAGAGTCAGATGGAAAAAATAAGTCCTATCATCACCCTTGCCTTACTTAGCAAGAAGAGTGGAGGACCCGAGTCAAGCCATCTCTTATTTTCCTCTGCTCACAAACTTTTTGTGAGATTTACATCGTATTTCTTATCTATTGACTGCAATTTTCATGGCTTTCCATTTGGAATCATTTTGTCATGTTACTTCATGTATACTATATTATCTTTTTCTATCTCTGAGTTATTCTGAAGATAATGATTATTTAGCAATGTATGAGATACAAACAGAAGCCCGAACACTTGTAGGCTCTGTCATATAAGAATGCCAGAAATGCCTTTATTACTTACTTCTATACTTTCTGTGGGCATATATACTTAATATAGAGAGACTATAAAATGTAGTTTGTCTACATAGTGTTTCAGGGCAGACAAATTTTCCCCACTGTACATTTCCCCCTAAATCAACTATATTTACAATTTGAAGAAGATTGCTCATTTTAAAAGCGACGATCGAAGAAAACAGTATTATTGTTGCAAAGAAAGAACTATTTCAAAGGATAGGGTATGTGCTCAGAGTCCTTTAGGTGGAACAAACTGTCATGTTGACTGGAATAGTTTTAGAAACACATAAAACAATGAAGGATTATAATTAAATAGCGCTCAGCAACTTTATTGGCACCTTTAAGAAAAAAGTATACAATTGCCATGCATAATTAAAACAATATAGTTTTCAAAAATATTCTGAAAGCAGGTATTCTGAAAGCATTTACAGATGTGCATGAACTGGGAGTTGGTGCCCTTTATCCCTTGGCCTGTGAGAACCTGCTCCTCACAGGTAGGCTTGTAATATGATGTCAATATTTGCGTTGTCTTGAACAACTGCTCTTTCAATATAGGATATTCCCTGTTCTCTAATTATACTATCTAGAGGAGATATAATTTTAAACCTCTGTTGACAGCTGAAAGGACTTTTTGCAAGAACATAAAAACCCTTAAGTTCTTGTTCTGGGTAATCAAATACCCGATTTTAGTTATAATCCTAACTGCTCTAAAAGTGAATATGTAATTTTTCTGTGAGTTTTTTGACTTAATACTTTCTTCCATAATTAAATTGTTTCAGTTTTTTCTGAATGCTGTATTAAAAAGAACTGTTAAACACAGTGTGACATAGCTAAACATATTTAAAAAAAACATATTTTGAATAATATAAGGTAATTGTAGCAAACCAGATGTTGCTAAGTTCTTATTTAATCAGAGATAAAAGATATTCACAATATAGTTTTGTCTGGCTGTCAGCTAAGATAAATGAATCCATTTCAATCAGCATGCTCCTAGCGAGAAAAGGAGGCGATATAATAACATTTTTCTAGCTACATTTGTTGAATATAAATATTAATCTTCTATGTGGTTAAAACCATGCTGTGCCAATTCCATCATAACTATGATTGCAGAGAAGCCTTTTCGGTTTTTTATTTTTATAAATTTTACTTCTTTTTATCCTTCTGGATGCATTGAGTTAGATTCTACTTTTCATTTAGATTATATGTCCACGTAGGTTTGTGTTAATCTTGTGTCATTTTGAGGCTACTTGTTAAGACACTATTATGTAATTTATTCTCCAAACATAATCCTGCCATATTGTCAACGTTTTTTTTTTTCCCCCCTTCTCCCAAACCTACACCTCTGTCTTCACTTTTTAAAAACGTCTGATATAATACATGGGAGAAATTTAAATATTAATATTTTATATATTTCCTTGTTTGTTCTATACCATTAGTTAAGACAAACTGCTTTCAGAGCTGTGCTGACTTCTTAGAAAATGGAGCATAAAGTAAAGTACTTAAAGGAAAACAAAACACAGACTAACAAAACAAAATAAAATAAGGCAGAAAGCCAAAAAAAAAAAAAAAGTTAATTTCAAGCTCCATTAGAAATGCCAGGGAGAAGAATGGCAAGATACCATGATAGGTACGGGGACCAAAGTGATAAGAAATGAGTTTACATATTCTAGTCTTCTTGTTGTGTAGTCAAGAAAGGTGGAAAGGAAAGCAGACCAGAAAGTGAATAATTTGTCTCTTAAGATAATCTCAACAACATCACTTTTCTATACTAATGAAAGTTTTAAATTGAAATTTATATTCTATCTTAAGGGCCTGTATACAAGGGGCTGTAGTAAGATGTTTGATATTATGGTCCCAATTGTTGATTTCTGTCATATGTCTGGAAAGCTTGTAGAGAAAATTGCTGGTATACTAGAAAACCACTATGAACTGTAATAATTACCAGAGCTAATTGATTGTTCCAGCTTATGTGGATGTTTGTCCAGGCCATTTATTGAGGAAATACAGAAAATGAAGATCGAATTTGGAATTTTATTTCCACCTCTAAGAATAATTCTGAAGGACGAGTCTCAAAATTTTTTAAATTTGTAAAGTTATCTTCTCTCCCTCATCTCTGTTTTATTCATGTCCTCTTCAGAGAGCAAGTTTTGAAAACATTCTTCTTCATCGGTAGATAGAAAGTTGGTTGGAGGTATCTCACAAAATTGTTTTTAGAGAGAAATTAAAATGCTAAGGAAGGAGGGGGGAATCATAGGTATGGTTTTATCTCCTCTTGCTTTTATTATGGAAGTTTGAGAAAAGAGTAGAAAGCATATTTGATGGGCTCTCTCCACAGCTGTAGATACTACCTACAGTGTGAGTGAAAAGACAGTGATGTGAAATTGTCCTTTTATGGACTTCTCATTAGTCTTCTTGCTTCAGTGTCTTGCATGAGAAATAAAACAATACTCTTCTCCTGGAACAGGGTGGTTTTGAATGTAGGTGTAGAACCAGATTGGTGAGTGGTGGTGTCAGTCAAATGCCTACTTGTGTTTAAGATTTATATGTCAACATTGTGGGTGTTTTGCCCACACACTATGGGGTAACAGCCCATATTTGATTTTAATTTTCTTCCTATGGTGTTGAGGGTGTGTGTCTGAGTGTTTGTGACTTAGTGATTGTCTGGGCAAAAGAGGCAAGTCATTTGGAGTTAACTTGTCGTTCTTACCTTGGCCAGTTTCTGTCTGCCTCCCCTTTGACTTGTGAAGCATAATAGAAACCATAATTTAGAAAGCAAGTCATCAGCTTCCAAGGGCAAAGTACTAGTAGATTCTAGACTTTAAATGTGTGATTTGTGGGGGGTTGCCAGATAATTACATTCAGAAATCCAAGTTCACAGAGTACTAGGTAAGTGTCTCTATACTTGTTAACCTCTCATTTTAATTTCTTGATGTATTGCTTAATGAGTCAATACCCTTTGTACTCACAAAATTTCTATATTGGTAAATGGAAACTTATTTTGGGGATAATTTTTAAAAATCATACTTTAATTTTTATTTCCAGAAACAATCTTTGTGTATACCTAAGTAGGGTCTCAAAGTCAGAGTTGATGAGAAGATCATACTAATAAGTTTATTATTACTCTTTCTTCTAGTTTTTAGAAAACTTTATTGTTTATTTTCCATAGCTATAATTTTTGGGGTGCACTTTAAAATATCTAAAAGGTGTTTATATGCTTTTATTTGGGTGTTTGTTGATATTCAAATGTATGTTACATGAATGTGGGAGCCACTTTTTTATTCTTTTAAAACTTCTTACAGGGACACCTGGGTGGCTCAGTCAGTTACGTGTCTGCCTTTGGCTCAGGTTGTGATCTCAGAGTCCTGGGTTTCAGTCCCCTGTTGGACTCCCTGCTCGGCGCAAGTCTGCTTCTCTCTCTCCTCCCCACTCATGCTTTCCCTCAATATTTTCTGCCTCTCTCAAATAAATATATAAGCTCTCAGAAGAAAATTACAATTTTGATACAGGAGTGGTCAGAAACTTTAAATGTGTGGGTTGACTTTGGTCTGTAAATTGAAAGTTTCCAATGCATAGGTTTATTGTTTCTTTCTTTCTTCCTTTTTTTTTTTTTTTTTTAAGATTTTTATTTATTTATTTGATGGACAGATCACAAGTAGGCAGAGAGAGAGAGAGGGAGAGAGAGAGGAGGAAGCAGGCTCCCTGCTGAGCAGAGAGCCTGACTTGGGGATCTATCCCAGGACCCTGAGATCATGACCTGAGCCGAAGGCAGAGGCTTTAACCCACTGAGCCACCCAGGCGCCCCAGGTTTATTGTTTCTTATTAAAACATTGTGTGTTCATACTTTCTTTAGCTGAAGGAGGAAAAAAATGGACTGGGCCTTCCAGATTTTCTCTGGAGGGAACAAAGAAAAGTTGTGTTATAAACCTTATTTTTAAAAAAGTAAGCACTATGCCCAACATGGGCCCTGAATTCATGACCCTGAGATCAAGAGTTGCATGCTCTAGTGACTGAGCCAGCCAGGCGCCCCAAACTTTAGTGTTTTTTTTTTTTTTTTTTTTTAAGGCCAGAAAAGAAGTGTATGTCTAGGGAGTGGTGGTGTTTAAAATGCATGGATAGAGGTTAACAATTCATAGTGGTCACTTAGACGTGCAGAAATGAACATGCAGCTACTCGTTTGAGGGAACATCCTTGAATCCTCTACAGACCTGGTCCAGGATCAGCAGTCTGGCCAACTTCTGGGCTGTCCTAGGCTCATAGTCATTTAGGGATCCTTTGGTAGGATACCTGAGTAGGGAATGGTGGGCTCTGGGGACCTGGGAGCACCATCTCGCTGCCTTCTCTGATTAGATAGTGACACGTAATGATTTCCGATGCCTTCAAACCATCCATATACAACAGGGGAGGGTCCTCCTTTTCATTAAACTTCACCTTCTGAATATTAACACCAACCACGCTTTCCTGCATGATCTCCCAAACGTGTTGGAGAACAGAGGGAAGAGTGCCCCCTTCCATGTTCTCTGGTCCTGTCACTTCTAAGCCACAATCTGCTTTGTATTTTAGCCGTTGACAAAGGGAGGGGAGAAAAGAATCCATTTTATCATTTGATCCCAAGGTTTGAGCCCCTCCCTGGAATTTAACAATTTGCACTCTGTTGCTCTCAGTGCAGCTGCCTGGTGGAGTGGAAGGGTACTCCACCGATCCCGGGGAGTGGGAATAACCATGTTGCGTTGGTATGGACTTGGGACACATGCTATTACTATTAACTGGATGGTACTTTGGACTAATTAGCTCTCAACCAAACCCACCTTCCTAGAGTTTGTGGGCCCATAGTTAAGGGCTTATGTAAGACTGAGAATTTTATTCATTTTTAATTTTTTTTAAAAAAAGATTTAATTAATTGACAGAGAGAAAGAGCGAGAGAGAGTGAGAGAGTGCGCATCAGGGAGAGTGGCAGGCAGATGGAGAGGGAGAAGCAGGCGCTGAGTAGAGAGCCTTACGACCTTGGGATCATGACCTGAGCCAAGGCAGATGCTTAACCAAATGAGCCATCTAGGCACCCCAAGACTGAGAATTTTAGAAACATGTCCAGTTTTATATAGCTATTGGGTCGGTGTATAGCCTTGCCATGTCTCCCTTTCATATCTTTATACTAACAGGGACAGTGTCCTTTCTGCCTCATCCTCTTCAACCTCAGTGCTGTCCTGGAGGCTTAACTTAAGGTCCTTTAACTATCAAGTAATATGAGTCACTTTGCAAGATGTGTGAAAATCAGTCACAACACCCTAGTAAAGATTTGTCTTTATAGGTAATTACAAACGTCACCTTGTTATTTGCCTTAGTAGGCTATAGATTATTATTATATTTTGACAGGCATCTGTTGAGTAGGCATTTCTGTTTTTACTTCCATCTGCTCTTTTAGTGATCCCCAGTTTAATTCTGGAGCTAAGCTTGCTTCATTCTTAGAGAAGCAAGGTGTTTTCCTCTGAGCCTTACCAACAGCCAGACTGATCTTTCAGGGACAAACCTAGCTCATCATGTTCTTTGGATTTGTTTTTATATCTGTTTTCTTTCCTGGCCCATGGTCACCGGGAATATTCCAGTGAATATTTCCCGAGTCTCCCTCAATATTTTTTCCATCACTGCTTTCTACCTTCTTGTTCTCTGAATTCCTTTTATACAAACTCTCATGTTCTCATTTTGCAGTAATAGGCACTCCCAGCGCTCTCTATCCCTAATCCTTGTCTCGCCAAGAATTACCATTTAGAATTTATGATGACTCATCTTGGCATTACAGGTTAGTCACTTTTGCCAAGTTTAGATTTAGTTCTCTATTGTTTCTTTTCAGCTTAAATATTACCATAAACATTAACATTTCTAAACCCAATTACAATTATCATGCTTCCCATCAGACATTAGCACAAGCCTTTCTCCTAGCTTTGTGAGGACTGTCTGAGAATCTATAGTTATCCAATTGGCTGAGATTAATGACTACTTCTTTAAAAGAAAACACCATGAGTTCATTTTCGCTGTAACTCGACAGTCTTTAGAATTTGTAATAGCAAATAAATCATTTGATTTTGAAGTGGTGGAGAGGAGAAAGACCTTTTTCTTTTTGTTGTCGTTGACATGTCTCATTGCTTTCCCGCAATGTCTGAACTCTCCTGTTTTCCTTGCATGCATGATTATTTTAACTTTAGGGTCTTTTATAGCAGAACTGAGATTTTGATGTGAAGTGTATAGCAGAACAATGTTCATTTTATGAGACTCTTTTTAGGTCTTGGACCTTAGGAGACATACAAATGCCACTCCTGAGGTGAATAATCTCTCGAATAGAAAGTAGAGTGCGTTTGACCTTTGTGTATTGGCCTTACTTTATGGAAGGATGGAGATGTGAAAACCCTATGAGGTTTTCTGCTTCAACTTTAGATTGTGGGGCAGACTACTTGAGGGGGGCAGCTCAGGGCAGAATGTGGCATAAAGTTGTACTTTCTCCCCACTCTGGAGATGTTTAAGTGTTAGCTTAGAAAAACAAAACCCAGGGGCACCTGGGTGGCTCAGTGGGTTAAGCCTCTGCCTTCGGCTCAGGTCATGATCTCAGGGTCCTGGGATCGAGCCCCACATCGGGCTCTCTGCTCAGCAGGGAGCCTGCTTCTCCCTCTTTCTCTGCCTGCCTCTCTGCCTACTTGTGATCTGCTCTCCACCCCCGTCAGATAAATAAATAAAATCTTTTTTTTTTTTTTAAGATTTTATGTATTTATTTGACAGGTAGATCACAAGCAGGCAGAGAGGCAGGCAGAGAGAGGAAGGGAAGCAAGCTCCCCGCTGACCAGAGAGCCCAATGCGGGGCTCGATCCCAGGATTCTGGGATCATGACCTGAGCCGAAGGCAGAGGCTTTAACCCACTGAGCCACCCAGGCACCCCAAATAAATAAAATCTTAAAAGAAAAACAAAACCCAAACTAAAACAAACAAACAAAAAACCTGCTAGAAAATGAATACTCTACAAAATCCAACTCTTTTCTCTACTAAACCTAGAATAAAAGAAAAAAAAAAGGTATATGAAAGTGGAACCTCATTATCTTCATAAATCAAGATACTTAAACTCTCCTTGAAGGAGAAACAGAAGAGATATCCTACTGGGAAATCATATTTGACCTTTTTTAGATATTTAGAACTAGATTATTTTTACTCACCTGTGCTTTGGGAGTAAGTTCCATATCTAAATGATCATAAAATCTTTTTATTTTAAATTTTGTTTTCTGGAGCTTAACATTAATTACAGTATCTAGCATAGAATATGTGCTTTATTAATGAAGACTGATGAATGAAGGAGTTAAGTTTTGTTTTGCCTTCCCAAAGATGTCTGCAAAACATGACTTGAAGAATGTTTGCCTTTTCTTCTGGCAACACATTTTCCATAAAGTGTTTCTTATCTCTAAGAATATTATAATCAGACTGGAAAAGAATGATCAGTTTTTCCATTCTTTCCTTAGCTGAGCCTTGGAATTTTATAACTTACGAAATACAGTGTTTTTCTCCTCAAGTTCAAATGTAGCACTTAGCATTTCATTTTTTATTCATGGATCCATCTCTGTAAAAACCATTCTTTTGTCAAAATCAAAGGTTAATAAGCTGTAATTGTTAAACACAGTCCGTAGAAGCTCTGATACGCTGATATTCTAAAGCTTTGAATGCTCGAAATGGTCATCATTTGATGTTCTGTGACATCTGGACTGCTCAGCAAGCTACTCCAAAATTTTATGTTAAAAGAAATGAGGGCTTCTTAAACATTTTGTTTAGATCAATTTGCAACATAGAGAAAAGTTGTAAAAATAGTACAAAGAGTTCCCACATACCCCTTAATCGGCTATCCTTAATGTTAAAATTTACATAACTGCTATGGTCTGAATGTGACCCCCGAAAATTCATATGTTGAAAAACTAATGCCCAAAGTGATGGTCTTAGGAGGTGGAGTCTTTGGAAGGTGGTTTGGATGTGAAGGTGTCCCTCATGAATGGGTTTAGTGTGCTTATCACAGAGGCCCCACAAAGCTTCCTAGAATCTTCTGCCACGTGAGGACTGTGAACCAGGAAGGCTGACCAGACACCGAACCTGCAGTGCCATGATCTCAGACTTTCAGCCTCCAGAACTGTGAGACATACGTGTTCATTGCTTATCTCTTTCCCAGTCTCTGGTATTTTGGTGCAGCAGCCCCAACAGACCCAAGAAATGAACATTAGTACAATACCATTAGCTAAATTCTGAGATGCAGATCTTGTTCAGATTTCACCAGTTTTTCCACCAGTGTACCAGGGATGTATTTAAGTGTGGAGTAGCTTATAGTTGGAGCTGTGTATGATTGGCAGTTTTTGTCTTTATTTACTTTTTTTCAGAGAGTAATGACAGGGCTTCCACCAGCCTCATTTAATCCTTGGTGCTCTGAGAATGGCATTCCTTTTGTCTTGTCCTGAAGTACATATTTGGATGCTAGCAAATGAGAAAAGGAAGGCCATGCTAATGTAGGTCTTCCCTACATTAAAAAGTGGCCTAAAGTGACGTTTCTGATAACAGGGAAGCCCATATCATTACTATTTTAGGAAATTGTTAAATATTAATGATATTGGCATTTGTTTGTATCCCATTTAGATGGTTTTTCCCAAAGTACGATGAATTCTGTATTTCCAAGTGGTTGTGGATATAGAATCAAGTTAAATATTCTAGTTTGATGTTTAGAACTATAATACTATAAAAGGTATATACTTTGTCAGTCTCCTCAGTTGTAATAACCACCGTTCTTATAGAAGAAGACTGTAAGTGGTAAAATGTAAATGTTCTAGACTAAAACAGGACTTGAGGGAGATTGTGACTAAAAGGAAAAGCAAGGGATTTAGAAACTTTTCCTGTTCTCTTCTAGCCTGTAGGCCTTGGCCCCAGACATCATATTCCCATGCGACGTGATCCGTACATGCCTCACTCTCACCGGGTCATATTATACCCCCAGCTGTCTGCCCAGTATGCTCAGCATTTCATGTGTTTGTGTCTTTGCTTTTGTGCTTATTGAAGCCTTGTTTATCTGTTTATGAATAACGCATAGTTATAAAATGGCTTGTGCCACGTGAATTGTATTGAAGTAAATCTTTCAAATAACAAGGCAATGAAAGTAATTTCTCTGGTAGCCATGTCTAGGCTTCACAAGATTGTTTCAAGAAAACTTCAAATGTTGGCTAATCAGAGATTTGTTCAATTTGTATTTTGATATACTTCTTGGTCTTCAGATTAACACTGGAAATGCTGCTTTTTAAAATGACTTTTGTCAGGGCTCCTGGGAGGTCATGATCCCAGGATCCTGGGATTGAGTGGCACATCGGTCACCCTGCTTGGCTGGGAGCCTGCTTCTCCCTCTCCCTCTGCCTGCTGCACCCTGCTTGTGCTCTCTCTCTCTCTGTCCAATAGATGGATAAAATCTTAAAAAAAAAAGTAAATATAAATAAATAAATAAAATAACTTTTTTTCTTTCAACCATATATGGAATAATTTTAATTTTGTAAGTGCATGAATAAAAGCCAGGCTAACATCAAATGACTTTATAAACCAGAATCTAAAATGCACTTTCAGTGTCTGATCTTCAAATGTTTCTAGCTATAAGGACTTAATAATGTCTGGATGTTAGAATACCCTGAATTTAGGACTTGACATTAGTAATTACTAGCCATGTGACAATGGCATGTTCCAGAATCTGGTGAAAATCAGAATGCTAAATAGTACTTCCATCAACAATGTTAATGTGATAATGTATCTAAAGCATACAGTACAGTATTTGGTCCATGATAAGGATTTAATATTCATTATTATAATTTTTTTTAATTTTAAATTTTTAATTTTTTTAAAGATTTTATTTATTTATTTGACAGAGATCACAAGTAGGCAGAGAGGAAGGCAGAGAAAGAGAGGGGGAAGCAGGCTCCTCGCCGAGCAGAGAGCCCGATGTGGGGCTCGATCCCAGGACCCCGAGATCAGGACCCGAACCAAAGGTGGAGGCTTAACCCACCGAGCCACCGAGGCGCCCCTATTATTATAATCTTTAAAGAAGGCATCATTTTAGGATTTAAATTACAGTATACTATATGATGATATTTTGAGTATTAAAGATGAATTAGTAGAAGTATCATTGCTGGGTAATTAGAAGTTACATTATTAAAACTTGCATCATTCAGTTTTGGTGTGTATTTGCTGTTTTCATTTTATTTTATTTTTTAAAGATTTTATTTATTATTTGACACAGAGAGAGATTACAAGTAGGCAGAGAGGCAGGCAGAGAGATCGGGGGAAGCAGGTTCCCTGCTGAGCAGAGAGCCCAATGCGAGGCTTGATCCCAGAACCCTGAGATCATGACCTGAGCCGAAGGCAGAGGCTTAACCCACTTAGCCACCCAGGCTCCCCTGATGTTTTCATTTTAGATATAGAAAAGATTAGTTTACTTTTAAATGAATTTAGAGATTATCATATATGTAAATGCTTTATCAAAATACGGGCAAGTATGGGCAGATAATCAGGCAACCATATGAATAAGGAAAAGTAAGAGAGATGAGAATGCCTTAGGGGTGTTATGACAGTGAGACAAGAGGGAAGCTATACAATGTTGACTTTGATAAATGTTCCCCTTATTGCTGTAGTAGTAAAAGTACTACCAAAGAAATTTCTATTTTGTGAAGCTCCTGGAATAAAAATACTGCTAAATCCTACCAAGAAAAAAAAAACCCAAGTGAAAAAATGCATGCGAATATGCTTAAAGAGATTTAGCCAAATAGAGCCTTATTTATTTATTTTTTCATGCCACCATAAATCTGGAGGTGAGCAGTCCAAAACGAGTGTAGCAGGTTCATGATGATGGTGGGACTCGAAACTTTATTTCCGCCTGGTCCATGAGCCTCATAATGTCGCTCTTGGATCACATGTGTCCTCGTGGTCCCACCTCGGATGCTTCAGTTTCATCCGCTCACATTCCAGGCATTCCTATCAGCCCTGGGAGGGAGGACACAACGTGGTTGGGAGGGTTTGGAACCATATTGGGAAAGGAAGACTTTCCTGGAAAGTATTCAGTCTGCTTATCTGTCTTTCATCAGTGGAGTGTCAAGGGCCACCTCCCCTGAAGAATGTCTGGGGAAGCAAGTGGTTTTTAAACAAGCACTTTCCTACCCTGAATAAAATGAAGATCCTGCTACTTAGGAAAAGGGGGATGAATGGTAAATAACCTGTCCTGTCTACAGTGAGTTTTCCATGTGTAGCCATTCTACTATTGTTAGCATTGTTACTATATTGGATCTGAGTTCTTTTAGATCGTTAAGATTAATCCCACGTTGATTAGGCTGAAACAGTCCTTAGTAGAACTCTCAAATATTGTATGTATTACTAATGTTGCAGCCTTTTTCTATCATTTCTGAATTTGTAAGGTGGGGTTTATTGCCTAAGTTATTAAGAGACTGTAATAAGAGATATTTTTTTCCAATCCATTTAAGCCTTTTCATCCGTAGTGTGTTTCTTTTATTTGCATGTTATGTTTATCAAAAATGCATATGACTGTTTGTTCCAACCACCTGTCATGTGGGAGTTTTATGGTAGTACAGATTTACTTAACCATTCAACAAAATATTTCCTGGGTACGAATTAGAAGTTTGTATCTTGATAGGCCTAGTAATAAATGGAGGCTTATCAAACTTGCAGATCAGTCTCAAATATTTTAGTCTTAGGTAAAAGAGTGCAGGTAGCCTCCTGGGGAGAAGTGCTGATAAGAACCGAGTGGCTGAGGCAGAAGCCCAGCTTCGTGGAGTGGCCTGACACAGTGACATCTGGTAGATAACTGTGAGGAGCTGGTCACAGCAGTGTATAGGGTTGGAGCCAGACACGCCGCATAAGCAGTTTGTGGCAATAAAACAGAATCTGCGAGACTCCGGTGGGTGGATGGAAGCTGTTGTTCTGCTTGCCGGCTTGTCTGTAAATAGGGTGGGGCAGAAACTGAAGTTGGAAGACATTCCGAGATTCCAGGTGAGAGGGTTTGAAGAAGGAAGAGGCCACCAGCTGAATGAATCACAACAGGGAAATAATCTGTGGCGGCTGTTGGGAGGTGGTTGAAACAAAAAACCCAGATGATCCAGTCTCACAGTGGAAGGCCTTTATCCTTTTCTTTCTTCAGGAACTTTGCACTCATCTCCCCTCCTTCCCTCTTCCTCTGGCTATTGTAGCCTTATCATTTAGGGCTCCGATGAGACATTGCCTCCCCAAATCTGAATAAGGTTGTCCTTCTCCACCTTTTTTTCCCAACTGCACTTCCTTGGCCATGGCCACTTCTCAGGGCTTTCTGTAACTTCCTACTTGCTTTTTCCCCGGAGATAGTATCTGTGTTCTTCATTTTCTTCTCTGGCTCTATCTCACTGCCTGGCCCATGGTGACTGATAAATATAAATTAATCAAAGACATCTGTAGCGCGAGACATCGCGTTGTGATTTTTAGTACCTGTCTGGAGTGTATTCGAACAGGTAACACTGAGGAGATATCAACACGACTGTGCCATACTATTACAACGCCGGAGTGAGGTCACTAGCTTGGAATAAGGAAATGAAGGAAACAGTGTTTGAGAGAAGCAGTGCTAGACAGATAGGTGAGGAAGATTGTAAAGATACGACCTCGTTTAAGTGCTTACCCGCCCAGAACCCCAGTTGGCTCACCCGAAAGCAGAGGATAGAATGGTGGTCTCTTCCACCCAGGACTGGCGTCAGAATTCAACGTGATGCTGTGGATGAAGCTTAGGAATCAGGCTTGTAATAGAGTAAGTGATCAATTATTTTGTATCCATGATTACACTGCATTAGGTATTCTTAATCTAGATTTAGAGCGAGAGAACATCGATTCTGTTTGCTTGGGTTTGAATTCCAGTCCTACCAGTTACTAGCAGTGTCACTTTGGAAAATGAAATTTATTCATCTTTAAATTGGGCTGATGATAGCACCTGCCTCACAGGGCTGTTACAAGGATTATGCGGCTTATGACACGTAAAGTGTTTGGAACTGTGCCTGGCTCTTGAAAAATCTGCTTTAAGGTACTTAGTTATTTTTATAGGTAAAAATACAAAATATTGTGTTAAGAGACTGACCCTAAGCTTTCATCAGGGCTTTTAGAAGAATATAGCCAAAGGAGGCTGTGCTGTGTGGGACTGTCATCAGCTCTGTGATTTACCCAAAGCTGTAGTCAAGATGATGATGTTGCCTCGGTGTCAGCTTGAATGTCGGTAGTGATGATGCCTCAATACTTCTGCATGTTGCTTTATTATAGAATTATGTGCTTGAGTATTTATTATTATAGACTTTAAAAACAGATTTACTTATTTTGCAACTAGTATTAAAATTATCATTAGAAAGCCATTATTCTGTTTATTTCAATATATTAATGAAAAATAGATATTCCCCAATAATATAATAATAATGATAATAATACCTTATATTGAAGGTACTAAGCTTAGTTTTTAAGTTATTCAACACATTTAAATGCTTCCATTTAAATGGTTAGGGTTTTATTTTTAAAAGATTTTATTTATTTATTAGAGAGAACACATGAGCAGTGGGGGGGGGCAGGTGTAGAGGGACAGGGAGAAGCACACCCCCAGCTGAGCAGGGAGCCTGACGAGGGGCTCCATCCCAGGACCCCAGGATCATGACCTAAGCTGAAGGGAGATGCTTAATTGACTGAGCCACCCAGATGCCCTGAAATGGTTAGGTTGTATGCAAGTGCTCCCCTTCCTTTATACTATATACTAGTTTTACATGTTTCTCTTCTTTCTTTCCTTTAGTTGCACAATGTGCTAGCTGTTCTTCCCAGGCTATATTGCTAAAACAATACAATGTATTTGACCCAGACAAAATACTACATTTATCATTCAAATACTTCATTTTATAGACTAAGAAGTTGACGTTGTTGAAAGATTAAAATGCTTACCAGCATACTCACAGAGGGACAAACTACAATAATGAAGTCAACATGAAAACCACTATCTCTGACTCGGTCGCGTAGCCTCCATGGCAGCGATCTGTCTGTTGTGGCAGGCAGGAAGCTATGGAAATAGAGCTCATGATCCCTGCAGAAAGGATATTGAGAGTTCTGGGGGTAGTCCCAACAATATATGAGAAGATATATGAGGGTCGTTCCCATGGTGCTGACCATGGGAATGTTCCAAGGTTACAAGTCTTGCTTTCATCGGAGACCTCTGTAATGCTTATTAACCAGTGAAGAAGAGAAATAATGCTTATTAACCAGTGAAGAAGAGAAAAATAGGAGACTTTAAATTATGTATTCAGCGTTCAACAATTACGCCTTCGAGTACCTATTCAGAACCAGGCATTGGTCTGGTTACTTGGGATCATCAATGGGCAACAGACAAAGATCCTTATCCTCATGAAACACTTTTGTAGAGGAGAGAATATGTCTATTTCTATTTGAATAAATATATAAAATGCATAGTGAACTTAATACGTGAGTAGATTATATTGCCCTTAGAAAGTAATAGGTACTATAGAAAAAAGAAGCGGAGCAGGATGAGGGCTTTGGCATGACAGATGGGGGGAGTGGATAGCAGGTTATCACACTAAATAGAAGGTCACTGTAGTCTTCATGGCGAAGGTGACATTTGAACAAAGGCTTGAAGGATGTCAAAATGTAGAAGAAAGTTTAATCCAGATTTCTGTATAGCTTTTAATTGTATAGAAATTAGAAAATGGAGGCGCCTGGGTAGCTTAGTTGATTAAGCATTGGACTCTTGATTTTGGCTCAGGTTACGATCTCTGAATTGTGAGATCAAGCCCTGTGTCAGGCTGCATGCTGGACCTGGAGCCTGTGTAAGATTCTCTTTCTCCGTTTCCCTCTGCCCCACCCACTCCTGCCTTTCCTCCCTCTTTAAAAAAAAAAAAAAAAAAAGTGAATAAGGAAATGAAAACTTATCACTCATAATCTACTTTTTGGGCATTGTGGCATATAGTCCATAGCTATAGAGAGGAACCCAGCTTTGTAGGTAAATAGTTGAATTTCAAGGACCTCTGTTAGGGAAACCTTAATTTACTAATAAGGAACATTCAACTTTTACTGATAGAATGAGGATGATAGATATAAATGACCTACTTGGGTTAAGAATTTTATCATCCCCTTTACACAAGGAGAACGATCTCTTTGAGAAGAAAAGATTTTTCCTTTTGAAAATTAAAGTTTCCTTAGTTTTATTATATGTTATTTTAGTTTTGTAGTATTACATCTTATTTTAGTTTATTATATCTTAAAATCTGTTCGTATATTAGTTACCAAAAATTTTTAAAATGCATTTGTACTAGTTTTAGTCTCTAGTTGCATACAAAAGTACAATGTTATCTGAGTGAATTCAAAGGCTTGCCTTCAAGGTTCAGCGTCAGGTTTAAATTTCTTCTTTAAGAAAGATACTGGAAGTTATAGAATGTCAGAACTGTTTGCTAATAACTCTGAGCTAAATAGCCACATATTCAGCATTCCAGCCTAAGTTACACTACCATTCTGTTGTTAGTGTAGTGATTTATTATTTTGGTGAGCCCAAACTACTAAGTAATTCAAAAATCCCAGTATGGCGAAGTATGAGTCCTGTTAATAGTGGATGTAGATAGAAAAGCTTCTTAATTTGTGACAGGGAAGAATAGTTTAATACACTTTGCTCGAAATTCTTATTGTGGAAATTGTGGTTTGGCCCATTCTAAACTGCCAAAGTGAGAATTATCTGTTGACATTCAACTGGGAAGATAACTCGGCAATATCAGTAATTATACTCTGGCTTTAAAACATACTGGGGTCAGGACTGTCAACAATGAAGGTACCTGGATTTGGTTTCCTAAGACTGCATTAGGTGTTGGGTCCATGTGGCACTGACGCGAATATTGTGCCGTATGCTATGGCAGAAAGAGTATGAACTTCTGAATATTTGGTGTAAGTATGTTTTGGTGTGGTTTTGTTGGGGGAGTCAGAAAGAATTCTGAGGGCTAAAGCTAGAGAAGTAGTAGGTATGGGCCTAATCCTGGACCTTGAGGCTCTGATAAGAAGTTTGGATTTTCCTGCATTTAGTGGGGGTAGAATATGGGTGGAGAGCTTTCATCCCAGAAGGGAGGCTAGTTAGATCCTTCTTGGAAAAATACTAGGGATTTAAGGAAGCCAGAGCTATGGGAATGGTGAGAAAGGGTACTGTTGTAGGATGACCTAAGGAAGTAAATTATTTGGGAATTGATGATTGAATTAGAGGCGGACAGTAAAGCAGAAGACAGGGTTCATTTACATATTGACTACTTGAGGGATAAAGAGAAGGGTGGTGTCATTTTATGAAAAATTAGTGGGAAGGTATTGTATTCAGTGTAAGACATTTCTTTCCCTTACACTTCAGTATGGGCTGGATATAAAGTTCTGAAGCTAAGAGGAGAATTTGCGCTAAAGATACAGATTTTGGCATCTTTGAGTGGAGGTTGAGGTCAAGATTGTGGATTAAATTACTCAGAAGAATTTAATACATAAAGCGTGGACATAGAATATGGCCAAGGATAAAGCCATGGGGAATTCTAACATTGCAGGATAGAAAGTAGCAAAGGGAAACAAGAGGGAATGGTCAAAAGAGCTGGAAGGAGAAAGAGCTCAGTTTAAAAATGGAAGCAAAGGGTGGCTCAGTTAAGTGTCTGCCTTTGGCTCAGGTCATGATCCCAGGGTCCTGGGATCAAGCCCTGCATTGGGCTTCTGGCTCTGCAGGAAGCCTGCTTTTCCCTTTCCCCCTGCTCGTGTTCCCTCTCTCGCTGTCTCTCTGTCAAATAAGTAAATAAATTCTTTAAAAATGGAAGCAAAGGGAGGAATGTTTTAGAAGTTCTTGTTCAGATGTAATTAGTGCCTTTCCCAGAGCAGTTTTCGTGAAAGGTCGTGATGTCTGCAAAATGATTGCCGTGGGTTGGTGACTGAATGAGGGTTGAGTAAGAACAGACAGCAAGTTTAAAGTACTTCTCCATTGGTTGGGAAAGAAAAGAGAGAATTTCGGCAGTGTCCAAAGGAGAATTATAGACATTCGTGAGGGTTGGTTTTTACTTGTTTGCTGTCTTGCTCACTTGCACTGTGAAGATTTAAGAGGCTAGAATGAGTTCAGAAGTCAAAAGTGGAAATGTGAGCAAAAGAAGAATTAACAATAAAACAAAGTCCCAGAAGAGATGGGGGGGTGCGGTGCTCAGCTCGCTCCTCTTCATGTGGAGGTAACAGTACTTACCTTATGGCTGTAGGGGAACATGAGACACTGTGTCCTCATTTATTTAGTCAAGTGCCTGGTGGCAATAAGCACGGAATAGATGTTAGGTCCGTTCAGCCTCCAAATCCCAAAATGTGTCTTTCTGACTTGAAGTTTGCACTCAGTAGATACGCATTAAATGAAAGTATTCAACTTTTGTTTATGATATTGAAAAAGTATTGAAGTAGTTGATCTCTGTATCTTAATTGGCAATCCAAGCCTATGGTTTGGCTAATTTTTAAATGACCAAATCTTTTCTGGCAATGTCAGATTGTATAAAGCTTTACAAGTATAGTGCTTATAGTTCTGAATGATAGTGCGGTGTGTTAGAGCGTATGGACCAAGTGTTGCTCACAGAATTTAGAAAGAAGCAAATGAAATTCCTCAGATAGTGAGATGAGCACAGAATGAATGAAGTTTAGGTGTATAAAGCCATCTCAAAGTGACTGAATTGCTCTCTGGCTTGAAGCTCTTTGCTAGGACTGGGTTGAAGTTTTACTAGATCTGATAAAATAGTGTGTCACTTGGGAGAATTGCTGGTTAATCATGAATATATAGAAAAGGAATTCTGCTCCCACTGCTAAGACTGTCACTTTTGTGAGATAGAGAACTTGACTATCTTTGGAGGTCTTTAAATACTTGAGCCAATTGATTCCTCTTGCTCTGATTCCTTGTTTGACTTGCCCTGAAGTCTCCCTTTAGGGACTGATGGATGAGACCTCTAGTATCCTGATCCCCAAGAAGGTTATTTCTCCTTGTAAATTAATAAGTTGACCTTTCATTTATGTATTATCTGTCTCTATGGGCTTGGAAATAGTGATTCCGCTCTTGAGAGATTTTTTTTCCCTGGTTGTGCAGCCTTCATCAGTGCGTCTATGCTTGTGAGAGTGAATCCTCTCTAGCATGCGTCAATGAGGAGACACCCTGAAGCTTTTACTTTGATGAACCCATCAGCCATTTTTCTACTCTCTGCATCATGGAGATAAAAATTTACACATTCAAAGCTGTACTTATTTGTTTTTTTGGTGTTATATGAAAACAAACAGTCTTTACTACATATCAATGTTATTCTGTTTTTTTATTTTTTTTAAAGATTTAGTTTGTTTATTGGAGAGAGCAGGGGGTGGGGGGAGAGAGCAGGGGGTGAGGGGTAGAGAGAGAGAGAGAGAGAGAGCACAAGCAAAGGGAACCGGCAGGCAGAGGGAGAGGGAAAAGCAGACACCCCATGGAGCAGGAAGCCGACGCAGGGCTGGATCCCACGACTCAGGGATCATGACCTGAGCCAAAGGCAGACATTTAACCGACTGAACCACCAGGCACCCCCTGAATGTTATTCTAATAAAGATTTTTAGAGGTTATACATATGAAAAAGTTTTTATCAGGATCTATCAATATTATGGTAACTATTTTTAGTGATTTTTAGTCTTTGCTAGTAGAGATCAGTGTAAGATATATAGGTTCATGTTGTCTGTCTTATTAAGTTTAAGAAAAACATGATAAATTCCAGTAATAATTCCTTTGAATTACAGTTGTCACGTGGAGTTGCTATGGAAAAAGTATTATTTATTTCATAATTCAATAAAGTGAATTAGAGCTCAGTTTCCTTAGTGTGGTATATATCAAAACTCTTTGTCTGCTTGATGAAATCATTATTGTAAATCTGTCCAAGACTGTGTTCATCCTATCTTTTTAGATAAACAAGACTATGAATTTGGCTTTCTATGTCAGATATTATGACATTAATATCTTTGGCTCTACATGTGAATTTACATATAATTCTTTACTCATTTATTTTTCAAAATGAAAAAGAAACTTCACTCATTAACGTATGCCATCTAAGTTTTAGATTTCATTAAATAATTTTACATTTATTTTATTGTGTTCATGACTTAATAAGATATCACCTTAAAGTGTTTTCTCTTAATTCATGAACAATAAGATTCTGAAAATATTAGGAGTCTTTCCATTTTCCAAGTATATATTCATTTGGGCTGCTGGGAATTTTATGTATATTAAATTTTTCAAATTAAAAAAAAATTGAAGGCATTACTTAAATGTTTTATATATATTGCCTTTTTTTTTTTAAAGATTTTATTTATTTATGTGACAGACAGAGATCACAAGTAGGCAGAGAGGCAGGCAGAGAGAGAGGAAGGGAAGCAGGCTCCCCGCTGAGCAGATAGCCAGACGTGGGGCTCTATCCCAGGACCCTGGGATCATGACCTGAGCCGAAGGCAGAGGCTTTAACCCACTGAGCCACCCAGGCGCCCCTAATTGCCATTTCTTATCTGTACATATATCACAAGTTTTAGTTCTGCGGGATGAGCTGTTTAAATATTCTTTGGCTTAACTGAGCTAGGTTAGCTGCATTTTGCTCTGCTGAAATAAAATATTCCCTAGCAGTCTCTATCCTTTGACATGGGGAAAAACACCTAATGGGATGAAAGAGATCACCATCCATGAAATCTAGAAGTTTTTTTTTTGTGTATGACAACTTCGTGAGTGAAGCTGAGAAACATGCTGTTTTTTTTTTTGTTTGTTTGTTTGTTTTGACCTGAAGTATAACCTCAGTCTGCCCTTTAGATGTTCTGAATATTGGTAAAGATCATAAAAAAGACCCTGAGGTTAGCTTGAAAAAACAGCTGTAAAATAATTAAAGCAGCTGAGCTTTTCTGCAGTTATTAGTATTCTGGAAATATCTTACTAAGTTACATTAGCTTTTTGAAAACTCTGCAACATCTATTTTAAAAATCTGGTCAGTAATCATATCTCTAGTGCATTAAATGTAAAACAAGATCTCTTTAAGAGCCTGATAATACTATGATATTGCTTATGAAAACAATTATGTAGTGGAAAGGTTAGGGTGAAGTAAGGAAACACAATGAAATACATTTCTGAATAACTTTTGTAACAATGTTAATCTATTGCCGAGGCGTGGAAATGGATACCAGCTCTTTTGCACCCTGAGTTTGTGCTGAAGGCCTACAACTTTCTCCTTTCAGCTGATTGATTTTGAATTTTTCAAACTGATTAATGTTTTCATTTGAATGGTAATGCTGACTTTGCAGAAGATGTGATCTTTTAATTAGCAGATGCTGAGATTAGCATTAGGGCTGAACAGTAATTAGCATTTGTTCTTATACTACAAGAGCACAGACCGAGTCCTGCAGCAAACAGGGCTCCCATGTTTTCTTTACATTGCCTCTTTAGATCTTCTTTATGAGAGAGGCTACAAATTATTGATATACTTAATCACTATGTCATCAAAAACATTCCAACAAATTGAAGATTCACGTAAGAGCAAAATATTTCCAATTCCTTTATACTATCTGTGTATACTAGGATTGTTTTCAAGGTTTATCTAATTATTTTATAGCAGAACTTAAACACAATTTTGTGAAAAGGTAAATTCTTATTTATATTGTATGTACGTACATACGCACATGTATAGGTATCAGTGAAAGTCTCCAGTCTTGGTTTCCAGATTGTACTTATTTCAGTAACACCCATTCTATTTTCAGAGCTACTTTAAGAATCAGCTTAAAATGGAATGAGCCCCAACTGTAGACAGAGAGTCGAAGGGGTTAAGAATTAGGGTTTGGGTTCAAGCAAACCTAGATTCAAATTCTTTCTAAGCCACTTCGTAGGGCATATTATTTGACAGTTCATTTCTCAGTGTCCTTACCTATAATATGAGAACTGTAATAGAATTATCATGAAGATTAATACTGGTATTTTATATAAAGCACATAGGGCATGTTAATAATGAGTAACTATCACTGTTTTTAAAAACCTACTATGTATATTAAGTAATATTCATTCTCATTATGACCTACCTTTAAAATATAGAACAATGATTTACTTTAGCTTAGTTAAGCTTAGCAAAGAAAATAAAGACCTATAGAGTAACTAAATCCCCTTAAAATAAATATGTCCTCTTATTCCAGACAGGCAGGCTTTTTGTACTATCTGTGACCAGCATGTTGGCCTCTACTTCCTCTCCAGAAAGCCCTGTCCTGTTACCTGTATCTATTCTAGCTCCTCTTTACTTAGGCATTCTTGTGGATAGATTGAGGTGTTCTTTTTACAACTTCTACCAAGGAGTAGCTTTTTTGTTGTTGTTGTTCTGGTTTTTGGTATAAATGGTTTCAACAACAAATGGTAGGAGGGGAAACGTCGAAGCATGAATGTTGAAACATTCATATAAATTCAAGGCAGACTGTCTGCATATACAATCTTGGGCTACATTTTTAGGTTGAAAGTAGAGAATGTAGTGATATTTTAAAGCAATGTAAACATGTGGCTGACAGCTTAATATATGTCAATCTTCAACATGATGAAACTTTAGCCAGTGGCATTTGAAGAGAAAATTATTGCTGATTCTAGTGCCTAGAGAAATACGGTCCTTTACAGATCCATCCTTCGTTCGTTCCTTCCTTCCTCTCTCTTTCTCTCTCTCTCTCTCCCTTCCTGCCTTCTTTTCTCCGTCTCTTTCTCTTTCTTTCTTCCTTTCTTTCAACTAGTGGAGGCATTTAAAATAGCCCTACAGTAAGTGCATTTACATTTGTTACTATGGATGTTACTCTCTCCCAGGAGACATCAAACAGAACACTTAAACTCTAAGTGAGCAGAATAATTGATGGTCTGTATCTCTATCCCCACTGTTTGCTGCCTCCTCACTTAAATACTAACATAGAGGAGTAACAAACAAGTTAAAGTAGATTTACAGGAAAAAAAGGAAGCAAAAGAGGAAGAAGCAGCAGCAGCAAGATATAATACTTTATGAGAGTTTAAGTGGTGCTTGAAGGTAATGAAATTTTAACATGAAGAAAAAGTAGGAGTTTCAGGGTATCACTTCTATTGAAAATAGGTAAAACAAAATATGACATTCAAGTAGGATAGGTGTTCCTTTAAAATTAGAAAATACTGAAGAGATTCATTCTTGAGAACGAATCTTTACGTGTATAAACTGTCTGTTTCCTTTCTTAGGTTTTTAGCTGAACATCAGAAGAGGGCAAGGCTATCCTCAATATTTGACAATCACTTTAGTTTTAGTTTTCAGACCTAATTAATTTGGGTGTTTCCCCAACTGATCTTCCAAGATTTCCTTTTCTTATCTCCAAGCAGGACCTTCTGTTCCAAAAGTTGAATATAAAGAAAAGTTCATCTCTCAAATAGAGTTTACTTGAACATATTTAAAATAGATATAAATGTCTTTATAAATTTTTAAAATTCATTTAGTGCTGAAAGAAAATTTTGTTGAATAGGTGGCAGTTTTCTGTGTTTACTACATATCTTATTAGTAAATTTTAGGAATGTTCAATAGATCTATGGAGCTATATACAGATATTTTGATCGGGATATAATCCTGAGCTACCAGCAGCATTTCCATAAATGCTCATTTCTTCTTAATGTATTCCAAAAGATTTTTTTTTTTTTTTTTTGGTTTGTGCTTTTACTTGTTTAATGTAAGTTTCATGAGAGATAAATCCAATTTATCTTGTTCATTACAGCTTTATGCATAGTACCTGCTTGACAAATATTTGTTGAATGAATTAGTGAAAGGTTTTGTTGAAACTAACGATAGGTATGATAAGTATTAATACTTATGCATAATATATAATACTTATTGAGAACTTAACTATTTGGTCTTTATGTTCATAATTTTATTTAAATCATACAAGTTACATTGTTATATTTAAACGAAAAAAAACTGTATCTTTAGACACACACACCCATAACGATCATATATGGTAAGATTTATCATGAGAGTATAAATCTTTAATAATTTCTAGGAATAGTCTGATAAATTGTTAATGGAGCTCATATAGCTTGTGTTGGGCCTTAAATGATAGAAATAATTTAGGGATGAGATGAATAAAGAGGTAGACTGGTTCGATAGAGATGACCAAGACGTTTATGATAGTTTTATAGATGTTTAGGGTAAAGGTTTTGGAAGAGGCTGTGTGGTTTAAAATAGATTCCAGGAGATCCTGAATGACAGGTGTAGCATTAGTACATTGTCTGGACATTGGACATCAGGTAGATTCCTGAATTAGGTATCAATATATTAAAACTACTTTTATCAATACCTATTTTAGCCAGATTAATCTACAAGTGGCTTAGAAATACTTTTAGAAGAGATTGCTTTTCTAATTTTTAGGAAGGGTATTATAAAGAAAAATATGTTTAATTATGTTTTTCATAAAATTTGTCAGTTATTTATCAACAGAATCTATAGAGTTAACCTGACTGTCCTGTCTTCCATTCCTGTTCATTTTTAACCTGGACATTTCTGAGATTTTAGTAAGCATCAATGTATTTATCACAGCGTTGTTGCATAATGTATAGACTATTTAAAATTGCGAATGCAAAAATACAAATTATATATTCCATTTACTCTTAGCGTAGTGTGAATTTTGTATTGTCTTATTTTGCTTAGCAGTGTGCTATTAGAAGTAGGTTTTATAGTTCATAATATATCTGATCATGTAACTCCTTGCTCATCTGTCTTATCTCACCCCCACTTTTCCTGAGCAACATTCAGTCATGATTTTATTTGCTTGATTACCTGTTTAATATCTAACTCTTTGCAGCAGTTACAACCTCAGTGAGGATGAGGATTGTGTCTCTTATGTTGCACTGCTACACCTCCAGTCCCTCAGAGGACCAGGCATGTCGTTGGTGTTCACTAAATATTTGTTAAATGAAGTAAATGACTGTTCTCCAAACTGATGAATTTTTGCTTCAGTGTTTTTTGAACAAATAGGATTGTTAATTGCCAGAAGGAAGCCTGCACATAGCTATGAGACTGCCTGTGCAATTTTCCTTTATTCCATTATCTCATATGTTGATTTATATTTGAAACAAAGGGCATTTGCATTATTTTAAACATTAAATCTCTTATCTATATGTAGGCATAAAATTGGGATTAATGTGAAATCCTAAGAATAACCAGGACCTGGGTTTATCAGTGAGGAGGTTTCCAATGAAACAGTCGCATGCATTTTTCATGAACATTAGAACTAGCAGTGCAGAAAATACATACAAATTCCCAGTGCACAAGTTATCATTGCCTGAAGGCTGTTGGCTAACAGTTTCCCCTGAACTGTTTAGGAATGTATTCTTATTTGTTGGGTAAATAGAATGCATGTGATGATTTCATTTTTGAAGACTGTCATTCTCTTCATTCTTCATAGACACATTGTTTAATTTTAATATTTTAACGTTAAGGAATATATGACTTTTGGAATTTAATTTAACAGACAATTATCAAACAGCTCTGTGCAAGGTACTATTTAAAGGGCCTACCAATAATGAATTGTCTTGGGGTTTAAGGAGTTTATTTGTAAGCTAGTGAGGAAATGGGGCAAGTGCTATAATGAAATGCAAGGTGCCATGAGAACATTGAGGAGAAACATGTCATTTCAACAAGGGAATCCGTTAAATGATCCCTGAAATAGATGATATAAGAAATGAACATTTAAAGATGATTATAATTGCAGAAACTCAATTGGTAAGAACACCGTGACCCCACTGTGTGTTTGGTGTAGGAGTTGAATTTCAAACCAAGTGGGAAATGAACACAAGCGTCAGGTAGAGATGCAACTATTTACCTTATTATCGGTGGATCTCAATTAGAAACCGTAGTTTGGATCTGCAACAGATGGTTTTCCAAATACTTTCCCCCTAGAATTAAGCTTGCCCACACTGAGAGAGAAAAGAGACCCAGATCATGGACAGATAGTGAGTGGCTCTTTACACCTTTCTCTTGCTAAGTTGAAGTAAGTAGATGCATTGACACCTTGAGGTCTACCCTACATGTCATTTGTGCTTCTCTCATGGGCAACAGTGACTGAGTAATGAAGAGATTGTCTAATGTGTTTTTCTCTTGGGAGTAGAATTTTCTGCACGAGAGAGCATCGGGGTGCCTCCTAACAGTATATATCTTAATCGAAACTGGCTTAAGTTTTAAATGATACATGTTTACAATATTTTAAAAAGGTCTTTTTACTTCTAATATTGGCTTTTGTGGAAAGGCATCATTTAGTTTTGAAGGAAAAGTATTAAATTTCCATTCTAGTTCCTCTTCTTTCAAGGATCTTTAAAAAGAAATCATGTTTGTATTAGTAGAAATCTTTGGCATATAATATTAAAAGGCTATTATGTCTGATTTGTGAACGAAACCCAAGGTTGATTTTAATAACATTATCATAAAATAAGTTAAAGGACATTATTTCACTGTGCAATCTAATAAAGCTAACCACACTATTAAGATTGATTTAAATTCGGTTTTACTTTACTACTAAAATATTTTAATAAAATACTAGCCTTGGACTTTTTTTTTTTTTTTTTTTTCCTGTAGCGAAGGTAAATTTGAATTGGCAACTTTAAGTACAGATCATTGATAGAACACAAAGGTTAGGATTGTTTGTTGCTATCCAGATCTACCTAAATTTCCCCATCTGTCATATTTTATAGAACAGATATTTGTGGGTTATGGATTTCAGTGTGAGACCTTTGGCTGTGGAAGTTTATTAGCTGACTCCAGTTATACTGATTTATGCAGTAGTAAATATGACGAAAGGGGGGGATTCTGTGTTACTGATCGGCAAACATATGGGGAATTAGACTTGCATTTCAGGTCGTCCTCTCTCTGGGGAATATTTTCCTTATAAAAATGTTTTCTTGGTATAAATGCTCATTTGATAGAATAGAAATAAAAGTCTCTTAGTATTATGGAAGAGTTGCAGAACCTGTTTTTCTTTCTTCATGAGGCCTAAATAACTATACAGGTAATAAATAAACATAAAACTGACATTTCTCTTTCTCTTTTTAAATAGATGTATGCATAGGTAAGAATATGAACAGGATGTTCTCTTATATTATGTGAGTTTAAATCTCTAAAAGTGGGAAAACAAAATAGCATTTCATCTTTTAGGGTTATTGTGCAATAACAAAATAAACTCATAAAATAGAGCCAAATAAAACCCATTCTTGGTTTTCTTGCTATGGAACGGATGTATCCTGAGTCGATAATTGGAATCACACAGATGGAATCAGCCTCCATAAAAACACAGTCTGGAACTTGGTAGAACGTATGGACTCTGGTGGACATGGAGTGATACTAGGAATATTGTACAGTGGTTGGAGAAGTAGGCGGCCAGATTAATGTTCACCTAAATGTTTGCACTTAACACTGTTAATGGCTTCACTGGATGACTTTTATTTCCACCACTCATCTTTGCTTATTCCATATACTCAGTATTCTTTTTTTTTTTTTTTTTTTTAATGAAAGATCTTCTGTGTAGAGAGACGTGAAGGGTTTAGTAAAAGAGGGTACTCTCCATAATCTTCCCCTCACCCCACCCCCATTTTCCCCAGATACTGGTGTGAATTGGGCTGCAGACCAGTAAGCGGGTTATAGCAGGGACAGCATCCTGGACGTTCTTTCCTTCTCATCCTCTTCTGTCTGAAGCATATTTAGTTTTGATGTCCTTACTTCTGCTTCCCTTGCCAGACTCAAGGACAGCTGAAGAAAATCAAATAGACTTGTGGATCAGTGCTATTACACATGTAAGGTTTTTAGCCTCAGCAGAAGCTTGAGTACTGCTCAGCAAATCCTTTCACCGTCTCCCAGCCAGCTCCCTCTCCATCTATCATGCTCTTGTATTTGCATGCGCTATTCTTTTCAGAAATACCTTTGTAAAAATTTCCTTCTCAGATAAACCCTAGTCATCCTTCAAGACCAGCGGGAATGTTAGCTCAGTTTATGAAGCCCATCTTCCTCCTGCCACTTCCTCCTGCCCGTCTTCCCATATCTAGTTGCCAGCAGAGCAAGTTTCTTTGTTTTTGTTCACTTTTCAGCATATCACAAGTAGTGTTGTTGTTGGTGTTTATGCCTTTCTCTCCCACATGCATTTAATAGAGGCCGTGTCCATGCCTCATTAATTGTTGTCAACCATGTGCCACGTACTGGGGTCATATTACCAGTGTAGATTTGCTCGGTAAATAAATGCCTAAGAGCTTGTGATCGGTCTCAAAATTCAGTCTGCTGGAGAAGGCAGAGTTGGTAGCTTAAGATTTGTCACAAATATCTTTCTGTTGATAGTTATCATACTTGAATTAATTTTTAGATTTTATTTATTTTTGAGGGAGCATGTGTGTGAACAGGGGGAGAGGCAGAGGGAGACCAAGAGAGAACCTCAAGCAGACTCCACACTGGGCCCTGAACCCCAGCGGGCAGATCCTATGGCCCTGGAGATCGCAGTCCAGAGATCAGGACCCTACACCAAATCAAGTCGGGCGCTCAACCGATGGAGCCACCCAGTTGGTTTAATATTTTTTAAGTATAATCTTAAATTAATATTTTTAGATATAACTTTAAATGTATATTTAAAGTAAATCATACTTTATTTTAAATGCACCCCATCACCATGGGGGCAGCTGGGTGGCTCCATCGGTTGAGCGTCTTCCTTCGGCTCAGGTCATGATCTCAGGGTCCTGGGATTGAGTCTCACATCGGCTCCTTGCTCAGCAGGGAGCTTGCTTCTCCCTCTCCCTCTGCCAGCCGCTCTCGCTGCCGGGCACTTTCTCTCTCTGTCAAATAAGTAAATAAAAATATTTAAAAAAAAAATTTGTAAAGTGGGGCGCCTGGGTGGCTCAGTCGTTAAGCATCTGCCTTTGACCCGGTCATGATCCCGGGATTCGGGGGTCAAACCCCACATCGGGCTCCTTGCTCAGCGGGAAGCCTGCTTTTCCCTCTCCTACTCCCCCTGTTTATGTTCCCTTTCTCTCTGTGTCTCTCTTTGTCAAATAAGTAAATAAAATCTTAAAAAAAAAAGCATCACTACATAGTAATAGCATTAAGTGATAAACAGCTTGAAAGGTGAAAAAATAGTTCAAAAGATAATCTAGTTTTCCTACTTTCAGCTAGGGCAATAAAATACTGTTAGGCATTTACCAGTTGGTGATTGATGGATTGATTATTGATTGATTGATTGATTATTTTAGAGAGAGCAGGCACGCACAAGTGTGTGTGAGTTGGGGAGGGACAAAGGGAGAGGGAGGGGAAGAAGACTTTCTCCTCAGCTTGGAGCCCAAAGTGGGGCTTCTTCTTTCCATGTGGAGATCACCACCTGAGCCAAAACCGAGTCCATGCTTAGCGGACTGAGTCCCCCACGGGCCCCCCTTTTTTGGTAAGCAGTTTCTCAGGTTCTAGGCTCCCATGATATCTGTGAGTAGTCTCTGCCACAGTTTGTTAGCGGAGATATGCTACCAGATGTATTAGATTTCTCTGGTTCTTTTTTGTTAAAATTTTACTTAATTAACTTTTATGTCTGTGATTCTTCTCCACCTCTTCTCTTTGCTACTCTGTTACCTCCTAACCAGGGATCCATTCTACATAAAATCTACAACTCTTTTCAGATCTCATTTTCTTCAGCCACCTGCCAGCTGTTGAAGCAACAGCTGATTTTTGTTACATGGTGAAAGGGTGGGTGGGGCCATTGGTTCACAGCTGCCAAGCTTCTGGTTCTTTTCCCTCACCACCTTGAAAACCCAAGTCCCTTATTACATAAAGTAGCCCAGCTGCTATCTATCTTCTAACAGGTGATCAGGGAAGAGTTTTCTGTAAGATGATTAATAGTGGGACTAGTCTGGGGGAAGCTAGATGGTGCCTCACAGAACTTATATCAAGCATCAGGGGTGAGTTTAGTCACTGCTATATTGCTGCACATTTGGGAGTCTTGAAGAGTATTGTTTTATGAAAAATCTGCAAACCTAATCAGGACCCAACCAAAGTTGTTTAGTTTTGCCATACACTTAAATATGTGTGTACATTGGAACTTAACAGTATTGGCTTTGAGGATGTCCTGGTCTGCTAAAAATGTCACTTGTTTTCATGTGTCTTATTTTTTTCATGTAATTATTTTAATTTTGTTTTGTACAGGACAAATGAAGCTGCACCACACTCAGAAGAATAGACATATGCCAATACCTTTTTCCTATATCACATTTTAACCAAAATGAGGTTTTAATTATTTTTTAGTTTTAAATTTATTATTTTTACTTATATGTGGTAATGGATCAGAATTGGGACGAGTGCATTTGACTAGGATAACCTATTGTGTGGTATCAAATTTTATCATGTGCTTATTGGAAAGGTACGCAATTTACAATATTTAAGACAAGACAAGACGAATGCTGCTACTAATAGGTTATCTTTCATGCAAATACCATATATGCTAACATAACAATGTGAGATTGAGATTTTAAAAACATTTTCTACTATGTGATTTAGTTTCAGGCATCTCTATTATGAACACTTTGCATTTCAAAGCATGGTGAAAAGTAATCACTTCTAATTTCACCTGAATTTATTTGGCTAATAAGTTAACATGTATTTATTGAGTTCCTGACACTGAGCTACATCCTGGGGATAGAGGTGAATACACACAAAGTCACTGTATTCTATTTAGTTGAAGGGGTACTTTCCTCAGTAGAAATCTTACCTATATACTGTATCCCATAGGCAAACCAAAATGTATATGACAGTTTGTGTGCTGTAAACTCCATAAAATGTTTAGCTGTATTCTGGAAAGTTCATGGGCATTCACTTTCTTATAATACAAATTGTAAAACTTGGGTAGGTTTTAAATACCTTATCTGTAGTTTGTGATGGGAGTTAGAAATATTTCAAAGGGCTTATTTTCAACCATAGTTCCCAACTACTGCCATGACCCACAGTTGTCTGTTTCCCTGCCTCAGAATGGTATTTTTAAGTATTGACTCTTTTCTGGCAAATTTCAGTCCGTTGCAGGTGCTTCCAGTTGAATAACAGAATAGTAATTCTGCTATCATTTACATTCTGTGAAGTTTTGTATTTTAATATATTTTTGCATTAAAAAGCTGATTGCATTCTCCCAACTTCCTTGCAGTTTCTTACATAATAAAATGATACTCAAAGATGTCAATTAATAATAATAATGAAAACTGTCCTTTGATAGATCAGGAACAAGTGTTTGTCAGTAGCAAAATGAGGAACTATGGAATATAGTGACCCTGGAAGTTATATGTTATACATTATTAACTTATTTTTACAGTTAACAAAATTGAAGTTCAGACATTAAAAAAAAAATGCCTTTCCAATACTGCCGGGCTGCTCAAGATATGAACCCAGAACTGCCTGTAAAACTTCTTGGCATATCGTCTTGCCATACCATTGTATTCTTCTTAAATGAATTAACCGATGCCATTCAGCCAATTATGAGCAGTGCTGCAATATCCAGATCTTGTGGAACATAAACCAGTGCATCATTCACTGACTCATGATTCATTGGAAAATTATGTATTGCATGCTGACCCTGTTCCCATGATTATGTGTCCCTGCTCACACAGTTAATAACAAAGAAACTGATTTGAATATAGTTTATTAGTAATGCTTTAAAGAAACATGAAACCATTGATAACAAAGTTAGTTTATGTTTTAGGGCTATTCTGTTTACTCCAGACATGCTCCCACCGCAAGAAGAATACAGTGACTTAGTTTGAATGCCACTTAAAGTTTTAAAGGGGCAAAATGCTGTACCGGTGAAAGGCAGTGTTGACTCACTGAATCGAAACATTCTCATTTACTTATCTTTGCTCCTTTAGCAGTTAGAGCAAGTGCTACTGTAGAGTAAATTTTTTTTGTCATTCTTCTAGATTTTCAGATCATCTTCTAAAGCAGACCCATGGTGAGTTGTTGAAATGCTTCATTTCATAAAGTTACATATGACTAGGCTTGCTCTAAATTGAAAAGTTAAATTAAATTACTATTCATGTAACATTTCTTTCCAAGTATTGAGTTTGATTTCCATTACTTACTAAGCAGCTCATCAGTGGTTTTATTTCTACTGTCTTAGTCCATTTATTGTTTATTTAAAGTCCTCTAAAAAACACATTTCACTGCTATTTTATAATCCGTTTACTACACAGCAAATACTGGGTTAATATTGAAATATTGATTGTTTTATCTTTCGGTATAATGTGATTTGCAGTAAAACCTAATCTGACATGGTTTGTTTGTGAGTTGATGACAGATATGCTGAAATGGTTAATAGCTAGACCTTCTAAAATTAGTTATCTTATATTGGTCTAAAATACTCTCTTTTCTTTGCGACACTGACGATTTTTCTTTTACCAGCACATCTAATCAATTTCAAAGTGAAGAAAAATAAAGCCTGAGCTGGTTTTGAAAATTATTCCTCCTTGAAATGTTCTGAGTGCTGGAATTTATTTTACAGTTCCAGTTAAACAGGCTTCTAGACTGAAAAGAAGAGAATGAGTAGTGTCTAAATCTGCTTTAGGAGAGAGCTTGTTTATCGAGCTACACCTCATTTTCCTTTATCTGTCACTGAGTAAATAATAGGTAGAATTTCTTGGTTGGTTGTATTCTACGTGCACAGCATAAGGCTTAGAGTCAACTAACTTTAGCATTTCTGATTCTTCCTTAAGCTATCTTTTTCTTGCTAAGCTCCTTTCCTCATCCCAACTCCCTGCCTGCAATATGATCCAAACAGAATTATGCAGTTTAGACAATTATGGTCTTCAGTGTCTATCTTTAAATTTGTACATTGGGTCTTGAAGTATAAGTCCTCTGCAAGATGAAATAGAAATTATAGTAAAGTAGACTATTAGGTGTACATAGATTTTTTTTTTTTTTTAAGGAGTTTTCTCCATTTTGTTCGGCAGCATTTTTTCTGTAAAGGTAATATATTAGTAAGGATTAGCTGTGTCTCATGGCATTTATCAAAATATTCAACACATTAGGAAGTTTATTTCTCTGTATTGGAAAAGAAGTTTATCCGTAGGCAATGCATGGCTCTATGTTGCCTTCATAATCTTTGGAGAGCAAGGCGCCTGCCTCCTTCAACATTTTGGCTCTGGCTTTTATTCTCAGGATCACCACATGTTACAAGATGGCTTCTGGAGCCCTAGCCATCTCATCTACGTGGAATGTTGCAGGACGGAAGGAAGCCAAGCAGGGAAGACAAAAGGAATGCATTTTTCCAGCTGAATCTGCAGCCTTCCAGGGAATGCCATATAATACTTACATGTATCATTAGCCTGAACTTAATAACATGGCTGCACATAGCTGAAAGGGTGGTTGGGAAGCCCAAGTCTTTAATAGGGAGCATTGCCCCATTCAATAAAATGAAGGGAAAAGAAGAAAATGGACATTATGTGCAGCTGTACATAATGTAGCCTCATACACGTGATGGTTACCTCTCCAATTTTCAGTCTCCTCATCTGTAAATGAGAAAAACTGAGTGCTCCCTGGTGTTTGTATGAGGGTTAAGGGGCAACTGTATGAATGATACTTTGTCCGGAAGCACAGTAAATAACACCGTGGTTGCTTTTCTAACTCTCATTCCCCTTATCATTATTGTAACATTAAACCAGTAGGAGGTCTCGAGGCTTTATGGACACTTACGATAGGATGTCCACATTAAGTTGTGAATTATTTCACTTTTGAGACTAATATGTGCTTTGTTTGCAATTGGTGTCTCCTTGTGTTGTCTCTATTCTATAATGCCGTATACAACATGGGCACTTCTGTCTTCATGCTCTATGTGTGTGAGAACTGGGGATTAGTCACTCTGAAGTGGAAAAGGATTAGCCACAGCAGTGATTATTCTGAAATTTTGGAAACTACTGAGTTCACGGAAACGATCTACCTAAGGAAGAGCAGAAACTCTTTAGTAAAGGGCTCCATGTGGGGCTCAGAAAAGGACAGCCTTGGACAAGTCACCTGCCTGTTCTCCTTTTCAAAGGAAGGATTGGATTGGCTGATCTCTGAGATCCTCCTTACTTTTTAGATACTATGATTGTGAGAATTTTATTCTCTCTAGATCTTTAAAGGAAATTATGTTCTTATGGTGCTTGCTGCCTTTTATATGAAGAAGTATAGCAAGGACCCTAGCTGACAGGCTTTAAGGAACCCTTAAAATTTTATACTGATGACTTCTGCAAGACTGAGATGCTAACTTCTTTGTTTTCCTTTCTTGAATTCTAAGAATTGCAGATTATTCAAATTTGAGCTACTCCAAGTAAATACTCAAAATGAAGTAGGTTAGTGATACTTACATTAATACCTTCTTTTCATTGTTGTAAAAGGACTGTGAGATTATACATTATTGTCCTTTACATTAATGCATTTTTGATATGAACTTTTTTTTTAAAGATTTATTCATTTATTTATTTGACAGACAGAGATCACAAGTAGGCAAAGAGGCAGGCAGAGAGAGAGAGGGAAACAGGCTCCCCGCTGAGCAGAGAGCCCGACGCGGGAATCGATCCCAGGACCCTGAGATCATGACCTGAGCCGAAGGCAGTGGCTTAACCCACTGAGCCACCCAGGCACCCTGGATATGAACTTTTATGAAAGGAACAGCCCTTTTATGTCTCTCAAATGAGCAGGGCTTTACTAAAAACTGGGCTCTCCCAATAACTCCAGGTACCTACTTGTTCTGGTATTTGTTAGTTCTGGGTCTTTGGGGAGATTACTTATACTCTCAAAGATTCAGTTTCCTCATCTGTAGACATGGGAATGCTTATTATACTTGTTTTATAGGTCTGTGAGGTAGACTTTGTACTACTCTTTGTACTGTTTTGTACTACTGTTTGTACTACTATTTGCACTACTACTTTTAATCTTCTGGAAATAGGCTTAGATAGCCAGCTAATTTAACTAGGCTAATAGCCCATTTATCTATCGCTACCTAACGAACTACCCCAAATCTAAATGTCATAAAACAGCAACCGTTTTATTATGGTCACAAATTTTGTGGTCGGGATTCTGACAGGGCATGAAGGTGACAGCATTATCTCTGCTTCACAGTTGTCTAAGGCCTCAGTGGGGAAGATTCTGAGGCCTTGGGTGTCCGAGTTCTGAGGTGTTGATCATCTGGAGGCTCCTTCGCTCACAAGTCCGCTTTCTGGGCTGCGGTGACTAGAAGGCTGTGTCCAGCTGGACTCTTGACTAGAGAACCTATACATGGCCTCTCTCTCCAGGTGGCTTGGACTTCTCCCAGCATGACAGCTGTGTTTGGAGGGGGAACATCCAGAGTTGGAGTGTTCTAAGCAACCACGGGGAAGCTGCATGGCGTTTTATGACCTCCCTTCAGCAGGCACATAGTGTCACTCCTGCCGCATTCTATTGGTTGAGGCGTTCACGAGCCCTCCCAGATTCGAGGGAAGGGGACATAAACTCTATGTGTCAGTGGAGGGAGTGTCAAAGAGTTCGGGGCCATCTCCAGTGCCTTACAGTTCCTTGTAGAAGAATGAAAGGTGACAAGGAATAAATATGATTTTTTTTAAAAGATTTTATTTATTTATTTGACAGACAGAGATCACAAGTAGGCAGAGAGGCAGGCAGAGAGAGACACCGGGAAGCAGGCTCCCTGCTGAGCAGAGAGCCCGATGCGGGGCTCCATCCCAGGACCCTGAGATCATGACCTGAGCCGAAGACAGAGGCTTTAACCCACTGAGCCACCCAGGCGCCCCAATAAATATGATTTTGTTTAAAAATAGTTTTTCTGTAAATTATTCTCAAAAGTAATGTAACTCTAATCTATCACCCTCTAATAAGCAGTTAAATGTTTCATCAAAGGCCTAAAATCACTCTAAATGTAATCTTAGCTTTTAATCTTGGACCTTTACACTCTCAACACAAGGATAAATATTCCTTTTAAAAAGTTTAAGTCATTGTAGTTCTCTGGCTGACATATGTTACTTTTCTTATAGAAGTTTTTCTGAGATTTTATGAAGATTGAATTGCTTAATACTAAAATACTTATAACAAGTACCAAGTATACCACAAGTCCAATATAAATGTTCATTAAATTAGAAAAATAAAGCTTGTAAAGCCCTTTTAAAATGCCATGGGAATAATGGGAATTAAATAATTCATATCAAGATAGAGTACCATTAATATTATTACTATGGGGCGCCTTGGTGGCTCAGTGGTTAAATCCTCTGCCTTCGGCTCAGGTCATGATCTCAGGGTCCTGGGATCGAGCCCCACATTGGGCTCTCTGCTCGGCAGGAAGCCTGCTTCCTCCACTCTCTCTCTATGCCTACTTGTGGTCTCTGTCTGTCAGGTAAATAAATAAAATCTAAAAAAAAAAAAAAAGATTATTACTATAATATTTTGTCAAAAGATTTGAAAAACAAGTGACTGATGAATTTTTTTTTTTAAAGATTTTATTTATTTATCTCTCAGAGAGGGAGAGAGCGAGAGCAGGATCAGAAGGAGAAGCAGGTTTCCTGCTGAGCAGGGAGCCGGACGTGGGACTCTGGGACCCTTGGATCATGACGGGAGATGAACGCAGACACTCAACTGACCTAGCCACCCAGGCATCCCGTGACTGATGAATTTGTTTTAAAGGTCAAAATCCATTGTCAACAAATTAGTGACTCAAATTTTTTAATGACAGTGAATGAACATTATTTTTCCCAAGGTCTGTACTTGCATTTACATTTCAGCTGTGAATATCTCATTAATTTTCCAAACTGATCTGCTACCTATTTGGAAGCAACAGCATAGCATAAGACTTAGTTTTAATAGCTCACTTGTTCAGATTGTTATGTTTTGAATCACATCTCATTTGTATTTCAGTTGTCTCAAATTAAATGGGGTCCTAAAAGCTTATTTCAAAACCTGGGATTATAGCACCCAGTGATTAATGATACTACCCTAAACTTATTAAAAGCAAGAAGGAAACATTAATGACCATACTCTCTTCTGCTTATTATCAAGCCTGCTTTCATTTTTATATATAGTGACCTCATATCAGGAGCCACTTGCATTAAATGTAGGAGTCTAAAAATTACTTGAATAGCCAGGGTAAATACACCTTTTCTTGCTTCTTTTCTTCTCTGAGTGAAGTGAGGACACAAGAGTTTGAAGTGTGTCATGATTATTTTTTTAGTTATTTATTCTCAGTGTAAGCTAGTTATGTGAGGAGCCCTGACAGTTAACTTTGTAAATCATTCAGGAATCTGACTGTTTTCTCAAAACATACCTGGGCCTTTAGGCATGAGTCTACAGGTGATTGCTCCTGGATGTTTGCCTAAAGATGATTTAGAAAATTGGTTGGAAGCTTTGCTGTTCCCTAGCTATCAAAAATTAACCTGCCAGAAATTTGCAGACACGGCAACATTATGTTAATTATTCTGACTCATGCACAAGACTTTTTTTTTTTTCTTTTTTCTTTAAGCTGGCTACTCCAAATTCCAAAGATTCAGCATTTATTATTCGGTAATTTACTTTTGTATTTGCACTATAAATAGGACATTCATTACCAGCCTCCTTGATTGTCTCTAGGGTGTTGGCTTGTGTATTTATTGGAGGCAAGTAACCAGTGTTTTCTTACTCTAGTGATGAACATTATTCTCTTTGCTGGGAAAAAAGAGGAAAATCTTTGAGCCAAAGACTGAACTCCAAGAGGGACTGTTGTCTGGTTTCCAGATAGTCCAGGGAATATGTTGGGCTGCTGGTTTCCCTTGGGTATTCATTAAAACATCCTGCCTGGGTCACAGGGGTGAGAGCTGAGGGAGCTGAGAGGGGCCTAGTTTGTGACACGTACACAACTTTGTTTATATGTTCAGTTTCACTCATATACGTATATATGCATGACTTAGAATATAGTCACAGTCTTTTTGTAAACTTATAAATTACTGAGTTCACAGCTAGAATAACTATGTACTTAATAATGAAGTGTTTCTTCATTATAAGTATTTCTTCATATATCTTCATAATGCTTTGAAATTTTACCTGTAAATTAGTTCATTCTTAAATTAAACCAGATGATCTCTGAAAGCTTTTGTAGCTCTCAGTCCTTACGATCCTGATTGTTTTTCTAAAGGAAAGCCTCCAGTTTTATTTTTTACCTTTGCTTAATTCCAAGTGTAAACATGTTTTAAGCTGATCAAAGTGCTGCACAGTCAAGTAGCATTATCAGTATTAATGGTTGAGAAAGGGAAGCTTTCTGCTGTTACCTTTTCCTATTTTAGCCACTTCTCAACCTCATGGTGCCTTTTTTCTGCCCAGTTACATTTCTATTCCCATTCAGAATCTTTGTGTTTAGTCTGAGTGTGTAAGAAGGGTTCCCTCCCATCATGTAGAAATGTGGTCCAGTTCTTTAAAAGTTTGAAATCTGGGATCTTAAATTCGGAAGCTTCCAAGGGCCAAGTAGAAATCCTTAATAAGTCAGGTATATATTGCTTAAATGTGGCCAGATTTTCAGATTAGTTTTCGAGAAACCAGAAACCCAGGATTTATTGTTACTCTTTTTTTTTTTTTTAAGTGTTGCTTAAAATTATTTTAAAACTTGAAGAAGAAGAAGAAAGGAGTAAAAGTGATGCAACTCTGTAAGGCCAAGTCTCCTAGTTCCTACAACCATCACTTTACAGCCTGGCATTCTCTTCAGCTTCATACTGATGGATACTGTGCTCTGAATCACTCTCCAAACAGAGTCCTCCCCTCGGGGATCTCCACTCCTCACTGCTATGTTGTACCCATGTGAACTTGCCTGGCAACTATAATTATCCCTGGATTTTGACAAAAGTTCCTCAGAGGTAGTTACCTTGCTTATTGTATTTCAGAACGAACGACTCTCTGTCTCCTGAACCAACATCAGGTTCACAGGCATCCATGAGAGATAGAGGCTGACCCTCTGCTTATCCAGACTCACATTTCTTCCTTTCTGCCCGTCACTTTTCTTTCTCATGTATCAGCCCAGAGTGTTTTACCTGTTTTCTGATTTATTCATTATCTTTCAGAGTCATCACTGTGCTTGACTCAGTGCACATTTCAGCACTGGTAGTTCCCTTCTTTTTAATATTTTTATACACTTTTTAAGATTTTATTTATTTATTTGGGGGAGAGATAGCATGAGATGGGGAGGGTCAGAGGGAGAAGCAGGCTCCCTGCTGAGCAGAGGACCTGATGTGGGACTCCATCCTGGGACTCCAGAATCATGAGCTGAAGGTAGACACTTAACCTGCTGAGCCCCCCAGGCACCCAGTAATTCCCTTCTTATTATTTTTTCGCTACTGTCCTAACGTACCCCTTCTTATTGCTTTTAACACTCTTGCGCGTCTTACGTTCATGTGAAGAATGGGGTGGATAATGTACACAAAGTAATTAAAAGTGTAACATAAATACAGTGACCACATGTTAGGTTAAAGAACAGTGCTGTGGGCTGGTATTAGGGTGACATTACCTGACTGCTGACTCCAGGTAATGGATTCAGCCTGTGGTTCTTGAACACAGACTTGCTCCCTTCTGTGAAATTTTAAAGTGGAAAAATCTCAAGAAAAGAGCTTCTGTTCTGAAGGAGCTCTTATGGCACAGAAGTTACAGTCTGCGTAGACTGGTGCTCTAGAGACCCTCAGATGATTCAGCCGGTACTTTTATGAAATGGTTTTTGGGCTCCTCTTTCGAATGTCAGTTTGATTTTGTCTATTTTCCAATGTGTAGACACGACTGCCATGAGTGATCTTGCCTGACGCCTTGTTGGAACCGGTTAAACTCTCTCTGTGGCATTTCCCTGCTCTACATGTCTGATAGGTTCTGAAAGGATGATGTTATAGTGAGACATGCCATTTTTGATTATTTACTCGGAGGGAGATGCACATTTTTGTCTTATGTGGTCCTGGGGATCTATTAAATGCATTTATTTCTTCACAACGATGTTATGAAGAGGGGCTGTTATTACTGTTTTACAGAGGAGAAGGCACGATTTAGGGAGTGGAAATTTCTTGCCCAGATCACACGGGGGGTCAATTTGTCCTGGGAGGTTGAACACAAAGCTCTCACTTGTAACCCCTATACTCTGTTGTCTGTTTCTCATTACTTCATACCAGATCGCTCATGGTTAGTATAGCCCCAGTAGGCCCTGATACGCAATAATCATTTTCTAGCACTACACAAATCAATTCCTAATAAGTTGTTATGGAGCCATTTTAAAGAATAATGTAAAACTCTTCTATCGATATTTTGAAGAATTTACTATTCTCTCTTGCAAAGCGAAAATGCATTTGTCGGTCAACCTGTAGTTTTCTGGCCCTGCTCCAATCTTTTAAGTTCCTTCAAAGATTACTGCAGTTGTTGGATATATTTTGCAAGTTCTATCCAAAAAAAAAAAAAAAAAAAAAAAAAAATCTGGTCCTTGATCAGGTGGTTCAGGAGATTGGAATACTTTTCCAGCAAGTGAGTGTTTCTCAACATTTTCTCCAGCTTCCCTTTTCCTTCTGACCAGTGTTTCATCTGCTCTTTTCAGTTAAGTGGCAATTCTCTTTGACAGAATTCGAGACACAATGAACACTAACTGTTTGGCTATCTTCTGATCATCCTTTTAATTATCTGTTACTTTTTATGCCATTAATCTCAAAATGTATGCCTTTTCCTTCCTTGCTCATGATTATTTGTGTATTGCTTTAAATTATTGCATCGCTTGTTTGGAATTTAGCTGGGAGAGAATTTAAAAGTAAATTGGAAGTTATCTTTTCTACACAGTGGAGTAGATTTCACAAAAACTCCCGAGTTTTCTCTGGGCTGGCGATACCAAAAATTACCAACATGTTTTTCTTTCTGGGCGTGAGCCTGGTAAAAGGACTTGACATTTTTCAGGAACATCATATTTATCTCTCAATAAAAATCTCCAAAGGTTAGCTTCGTTTGTTTGTTTATTTGTTTTGTGGGAAGAAGTACTGTGAGTTAATGAAGACCAAATCAAACACTGGAAGCACATTCTTATTTTGCCAGTGATTCACTTTATGTTAATTTTTACCTTCCATCAAGTATAATTCTGGGAACAAACTGGGTTTATAACCCCTGAGGATGACTAAGGACATCCAGGATAGAATCACATTTTTGAAGTGCAAAGCTAGTTAAATTTATGGTGCATTTGATGATCTGTAGTCATATTCTGTCATTTGTATTTATGGAAAAAGAACCTGTGCCTTTGAAAAACTAAATTTAATATTTTTCTTATTAAAAATCTTAACATTGGGCGCCTGGGTGGCTCAGTGGGTTAAAGCCTCTGCCTTCGGCTTGGGTCCTGATCCCAGGGTCCTGGGATCGAGCCCCACATCGGGCTCTCTGATCGGCAGGGAGCCTGCTTCCCTTCTTCTCTCTCTGCCTGCCTCTCTGCCTACTTGTGATCTCTGTCTGTCAAATAAATAAATAAAATCTTAAAAAAAAAATAAAAAAAATCAACATTTTTGGGATTCACTTAATTTTTTATGCTTGAGGTTTTTTATACACACACATACACACATATAAAACCAAACTTTAGCAAGAATTTAAACATGAAAATTTTAGAACAGTATTTCTCAGCTGAACAAAAAGCATACTGAAAAATGCTTAATGTACTTTCTACAAACCTGTGACAAATCTTGCCCATAGCTCTTAGAGTCAGTTTCATTGTAAAATGTATTCAGTGCTTTTACTTCCCTTTCCAATATCTTGAATTTCTCAGAATTGAAATGTAGTATTTCTATTAGATCCATATTCCCAAGTCTATCCCTGACACATTTGCCCTCCTATGAATAATATCACTGTAGTCTGTGATAGATCACAATGTCAAGAAACTGATCTTGGTCCAATTTTTAACTCTGCTGGAAGAAATAAAAGAATTCTATTTGCTTCCAAATTTTGGAAAGAAGAAAAAAGACAGTTACTCGAAACATAGTTTTAGTATTTATTCATGGTTTCTAATTAGTACTGCTTATATTGTTATTTTAAAAGCCATTATAATCCTTTGGTAACAAGTTTATATTATGTGGGCTTACATTTATAGATGAGGTATGAATTAAAAAAAGTTACAGTTCTTTGAACTTAAATTAGACCATTAAATAAGGTAGTTCAGGAACACTTTAAATGTATATTCTCGGTTCCATTTTTGAAAGATGGAGCCAAGTATTAAAAATCAACTAAAAAATCACACTATTGATAATATTTTGGTATATATGAGATACAGTTAATAGTCTTGAAGCAAAAATCAATACTTATAATGTTATCACTGTTTTCTATAGTTAGTTCATATGAACTTATAAAAGATTATTTTACTTGATGCTGTTTTAGAGTCCATTTTGCTTAATCAAGGTAGAGGGTGTGTGTGTGTGTGTGTGTGTACATACACATGTACACATGCACTTTTGGGCAGAAGGCACAGCAATTTGTGGGGAAAGGTGCATGTTGTCTCAGCTGCTTGTTCTTTCTCTGAGAGTAAGAAAAAGTGTGTGGGTAGGAGCAAGTTAGAGTCCCCCAAAGTGTTTATTTTAGTTACCAGCTCCCCTCATCCCCCCAGGACTACTGCATTTTTATAAACTTTAGCCTGGGGATTAACATTTCTACCTTGTCCAGGGGATCTTAGTAATCCAGGGGATCTTACTTCTTAGTGTTGAATGGACCCATGGATCAGATCCCTTGATAAATTATAGTCTGGATCTCAGTAAAAAAAGACCTCCTCTGGGACGCCTGGATGGCTCAGTTGGTTGGACGACTGCCTTCGGCTCAGGTCATGATCCTGGAGTCCTGGGATCGAGTCCTGCATCGGGCTCCCGGCTCCACAGGGAGTCTGCTCTCTCTGACCTTCTCCTCGCTCATGCTCTCTCTCACTGTCTCTCAAATAAATAAATAAAATCTTAAAAAAAAAAAAAAAGAGAACTCCTCCATATTACAACATCAGAAAATCCCCAAATGAAGATACACTTAGCTCTATAAGACACCATGGTTTTGGTACTGAAGATGACTTTTCCATCTATATCAGAATCCTGTCTACATTTAGCTTTTGAAATGTTTAGGACCTATCAGGACCTTCTGGGTTGTGTAAGCACATGGCGTATATAGTTCATTAAGTAGTTCATAGGGACTTGGGGTCAAGTTTTTGATCTATTTCTCTAGGATGTGTGACTTTGAGGATGTTACTTTATCTCCCTGATCTCCATGCCTGTATACAAGGACCATGCAAATAGTACTGTCTTCTGATTATGTTATATTAAATAACCTCCTGCACAGTGCTTAGGTCTGGATCAGGCATGCCTCTCCATCAATCGAGATTATCTCAAAACTAATTCATGAGCTATTTCAAAAAATCTTTGACGAGCATTCTTTTCCTTGTCATCATATTTAGTTATTTTTTTAAGATTCATTTGTTTATCTGAGACAGAAAGAGAAAGCGAGCAAACCTGAATGGGAAGAGGGGCAGAGGAAGAGGGAGAGAAAAAGAGAGGGAAGCCCGACTCTCCACCCAGTGTGGAGCCCAAAGGAGGGTTTAATACCATTGACCAGATCTGAAATCAAGAGCCAGGTGCTTGGGCACTTGGGTGGCTCAGTCAGGTTAAGTGTCTGCCTTCAGCTCAGGTCATGATCCTAGGCTCCTGGAATCAAGGCCTGTGTCGAGCTCACTGAAACCTGCTTCTCTCTCTCCCTCTGCCTCTCCCCCTGCTTGTGCTCTCTCACGCTCAAATAAATAAGATCTTAAAAAACAAAACAAAACCAACCAACCAATCAAACAAACAAACCAAAAAAACCCACGTCAGATGCTCAACCCACTGAGCCACCCAGGCGCCCCCGTATTTAATTATTCTTTAACTAAGACAAATGGCATGACAATTTAATAGAAGACCATCACTACTCAGAATTGTTCAGTCTTTTTCCTAAATGTAAGCAACCAAAGCAATTTTTCTCACAGCCTCGGGTCTTTACAGGTTTACCCTCACAATGTTCGTATTGCATGAAGTCTCACTAGCTGCGAGGTAGTCCTCATCTCTCACTGACATGTGAGAGAAAGGAGGAAAACGGCTGTGTTGGCTTTTTATATCTTACTCCTGTACTTTTTTTCCCTTTGAACATGTTTATATTCTAAAATACTCACTTTCATTGGAAATCTATGTGATTCTATTAGAAAGTGATGCAAATCAATGCAGACGCAAAAAGGTTACCAAGATCTATGCCGGTGACATATTAGATTCTCTCTTTTCTATGATTTCAAAAATCATTACTGTATGACTCAATTTAGGAAACATTTGAATAAGTACTTGGTATCTAACACTGTGCTAGAGGCTTCAAGGATTCCTAAAGAAGTAGAAAATGGGTCTTACAATCAAGGAACTTCATATGTCATTGGTCTTTATGGGATGGGTATGATTAAATGTTAAAACACATGATGAACATACTAGATATGTTCCCACTAGATATTAGATATTAATAGATATTAATGAGGTTACAGTCCTAAGAGAGAATGACTCAAATATTTGAAGATGGTTTCATTGAATATTAAACCTGTGAACATGTGAAATATTTGATTAGTATTTGGAACCTAATAATGGTTTGGTTCTTTTATACTATATGGATGAGAGATAGATGAAAGCCCAAATGAACTGATTTTGATATCTCCTACCAAAGCATTTAGCCAACAGCTGTTTATAGGAAGAACCACAAGTGTACATTTCTGTCTTGTTTTTTTCCCTTGGGCATTGCTTTATCTATGTGTTAATAAATAATGAAATGACTAGAGACAGTGTAGTGTAGTATAATTTATGTCAGGAGTAGAGTGTAATGGTAAGAACAAAGGTTTTGGTGTAGATAATGTAGCTTTGACTCTTATTTTTGATATTTACTGCCTTTCTGATTTTGGAAACATTATTTAGTATCACCAAGTCTCATTTTTTTTTCATCCACAATTGTGTTTTCAGGGTGACTATGAGAATTAAATAAGGTAAATGAAAAGTGCTTCATAGTTTCTGTCATAGACTAGACCTCGACACCGCAAGATTGAACTATGACTTGTTTTGAGAGATGTGTTTTATGACCTTTGTCGTCATATGCAACTAAATCTAGTTTCTTCGTCTGTATTAAGAGAAAAAAGTTGATTTGCCAAGGTGTTTCCAAGAATTTAGACGATTGCTATTTTTTTTTTTAAGATTTTATTTATTTATTTGACAGAGAGAGATCACAAGTAAGCAGAGAAGCAGGCAGAGAGAGAGAGGAGGAAGCAGGCTCCCCACCGAGCAGAGAACCCGATGTGGGGCTCGATCCCAGAACCCTGAGATCATGACCTGAGCCGAAGGCAGAGGCTTTAACCAACTGAGCCCCCCAGGCACCCCTAGATGATTGCTATTTTGAAGTCAACCACTGTGTGTGTATGTGGGGGGGGGGACTACAAATCAGTCATATTTGTTTTTTCAAGAGGTAGTTTAGAGCATAGTGCTGAATAGAAGAGACATGTAATTGTGATTAAAGAATCACAGTAAAATATGATACAAAGCATAATACAGTGTTTCAGTGTAGTATTTACAAGGACTTTGGAACCAACCAGGAAGGTCAAAGAGAGTATCTCCTTTGAAAAGAAGAAACATATAAATTGAGTTCTGCAAGGCTCTATGATTTGCCATGCAAATGTGAGGAGGAAAGTCTTTGAGGCAGAAGGAAACAACATATATCAGGGTCCAAAGCTAAGAGAAGATTGTTCTTTTAAGCAACTGAATTCTGTGGGGTTAGATGTTAGACTTTGAAGGGAGACAGAGAAGGAAAGTGGAGATTGAAGAGGAAAAACGGAGATCTGGGAAAGGCGAGGTAAGCCATGGTTACAAGTTTCTGCTTTCAATATTATTGCATGTTGAAGACTTCTCTATAAGGGTCATCTTTAATATGTAACACTTATCAAAATTGCTTTATTTTTTAATGGTACCATAGATTCTGGGAAATCTATGGTCATTTCATAACCACCTATGTTGTATGGTCATTTAGCCATCTATGACTACATAATTATACATTTTTCATATCTATGTATTATGTGTCTTCTTTTTTAATAAAAACCTTTATGAAATTCTATACGCTGAGTATCTAAATTCTGCCTGATAACAGTAACTCTTTCAAAATTAGAAAGTAAATTCAGTTTGGGGTCACCTTCTCAGGAATCACCCCTTTCCTAAGTGCTAATTCTATTTTATAGCTGCTTCAGTTTTACCAGGAAGAAATGTTAACCTCACAATGGCGTTATTTCTAGACTCCACTGTCTTGAAAAAATTTGGGCAAATTTTGCTTTCACATTCTCTGAACAGAGAGTATTAGTAATCACTGCTCTCAGATCTTTAACTAACCGGCATCCTGAACTTATTTAAAAATCTCTTCCTTGGTGTCCTCCCATGACCTTTATTTTGGGCCCTAGTTTCCTCTTAATCCTATTTGTTCTCTCATAGTCAATATTAAGAGCATTTACCTTGATTGAGAAAAGAGAAGGAAATAGAAGTTGAGGACTTCTGTCTCCCTTAGTTTTGTCCTACTTTATACAATGCCTCCTATTCACCAGGAACCACAGACACCTTACCTTCTTTATTTTGAATAATGAGGAACTAGTTCATTATTTTGTCCTGTAATGCACTGACTGCCACCACTTTTTTTTTTTTTTTTTAAGATTTTATTTATTTGACAGAGAGATAGCAAGAGAGGGACCACAAGCAGGGGGAGTGGGAGAGGGAGAAGCAGGCTCCCCGCTGAGCAGAGAGCCCAATGTGGGGCTCGATGTGGGTCCAGGACCCCGGAATCATGATCTGAGCTGAAGGCAGACACCCCAGGATATGTCTTTTAAAATATTGCTTGACAAAGTACTAGCACCTCCCATCTCAGTGATTGTGCCAGAGAAGATTTACAAAATGGAGATCAGGTGTATTAGGAACTGTGCAGATTTAGATGAGTTTAGACTCCAGTACACAGGAGAAATTTTCACGTTTGAGATATCTGAAAAATGTCTAATGTAATCTTAGTATATTTAGTCATTAGGAAGATAATTAATAGCTAAATTAATAAGGCAAATGTAAAATCATTGCAGAAACAGTACATTCTGTTTCCTTTATGCTGTATTATTTCCTAAACATAAAATAAACTTCTGTTAAGATTATTAAATGTAATACTTGGAATGAGATTTACAATATGTAAAACACTTTATTTTTTATTTTTATTTTTTTATTTGACAGAGATCACAAGTAGGCAGAGAGGCAGGTGGGGGAGGGGGGAGAAGCAGGCTCCCTGCTGAGCAGGAAGTCTGATTCCGGGCTCTATCCCAGGACCCTGGGTCATGACCTGAGCTGAAGGCAGAGGCATTAACCCACTGAGCCACCCAAGCACCCTTGTAAAATGCTTTTTAATAGAGATTGAGTTTTGTAGTTAATCTACCCCTAATTTTCCCAGAAAGAAGGAATTTAAAATAATGTATTAATTCACTTTGGCATTAAAAAAAAAAAAATCAGGGTATTCCTAAGGAATAGTGAACTAGTGATTGGGGTTTAGTCCTTTTAATATTAGCTGTAGTTGAATATAAATGACAATGCAGTTGTCTTTATATCTGATACATTTAAAAAAAACCATGAAAAAAGTCTGATCTCTGTGAATTTTTAAGTTTAATTCTAGCTCTTGATTTTGCAAGAAGAGTAAATACTTGTAAGTTTCTCCCATTTGGGTGGAGTGTCTGTCTACTGTGAGGTGCCGGAAAAAGCCTTAAATGATGTGTGAGGTGCTGCTAGTCATCTAATGAGGCATTCAATGCAACGTGATTATAACTATGCTACTTGGCCATTTCAAGTTCTGTCCATCAAAACTGTGGGCATCATTTTCTCAAATGAATCAAAAAAGTTCCCAGGGCCAGGGAGACATAACTACAGAAGCAGCGAGGAGAAAACATCCCATAAAGTGGAAGTAACTGGCTAACAGCAGGCGTAATGTAGAGAGCTTCACAGTTGTGGATAAAATAGGCTGTGTTTATTTAACCATTTAATGTAGGCTTTTCTCATTCGATCCAGGTTAATTTGACTTTCTTTGAAATACATGAAAATTATTTTGAGATAGACCTGTTGGTGGGCATCTTGGATTATCTGCGTGGTGTCTGCATGGAAGAATAAACAATTAGATTTCAGGAAGTTTCCATAATAGTTACAGATGCAATCAAAGTGGCCGAGATTGAGAATTACTGCTCCATAAATAATTGTGGTTGGTTTCTAACTTTGATTTTACTCAGTCTAATAACAAGTATTGCTCTATAGATAATTGTTCATGGTTGCAGACACTGATTTCATTCAATTAAGCTGGTAACCTTTTTAAGAAACTGCCTGGGAGAAAGCCAAGAATTCCAGTCAACTGATGTCTAAAGGAACTGAATTGAAATTGTCTTAACCTAGAAAATGTTCCATGTAGGCCACAGCTGCGTTAATTAACCTTTTCCTTAAACTACCGTCTACACAGAGAACTCCAAATGGGCAAATGTAGCAAATGACCATGTTATCTGGATTCAGATTTTGCTCAGAATGATTATCAACTTGGAAAGACACTATAAAATATGTTTGGGACACATAATACGAGTATGCTCTGTCTTTCTAAATCACATTAAAATTTTGATCCTCTCTCCTTCCCTTTCTTCCTTTCTTAAAAAAAAAAAAATCACTGTTGTATGTATTCAACAAAAGCAAAACCAGTGTGAATTAACACAAAGATTGCTTTCCTCTATGTCAAATTATAAATCCATAATGATAAATGTTGTGATTGGAAGACATTGGAAACTTGGTTAAACATCCTTTTACCTAATGAAATGGAGAATTATCAGAGCAATATAATTGACCTATGACCAGTGCTGCCAGTACTGAAATTTTGTTGTTTATCTTTTGTGTCCTCCAGAATGGGGGAGGAAAAGAATTCATTGTACTGAAAGTGTATACTGTGTCTGGAGGAAACAAAAAGTTTCTTAAAAACAAAACAAAACAAAACAAAAGAAAACACAGAGCCTTTGAGTTAAGTACCAATACAAGTTAGGAAGGCCAAGGTCATAGGTCCCAGTAAACATGTCAAAAAAGGGCATCTTATGTTTTATGACTACAGCCAAGTCATCGGTAATTTTGTATTACTGATCATGCTAGTAAGAGGCATAAAAGTATTAGTGGGATTTCACAACCATCTCTCTCTACTGGGGAAAGGTGGGAAGAAAAATGATAATCTCTTCAAAGCAAGCTCATTTGAATGATCAGTAGTCGGTATTATCTTTACATACAGAACATTTGAGCATGTTTTTATTAATTACATCAACTTGAATAATACTTTTGCCTTTCTGGGAACTTAGAATCTAACAAAGAACAACTTGATAAAAACCATTTGTGGCATGGCTACAAATACTATTTTTTCCCCCTAAAGATCTATTTATTTATTTAGTGCAAGTCGGAGGAGGGGGAGACAGAGAAATCTCCAGCAGACTTGATGCTGACTTAGGATTCCTACATGGGACAAGGTCTCACAACCCTGAGATGATGACCTGAGCCGAGCTTAACCCACTGAGCGAGCTACCCAGGCGCCCCAGATACTGAGTTTTAACAAGTGAAGCTTCATCATCTGCTGATGATCTTTCTTCATCATGTTCACTATTCAAAAGGTTATTTCCCAGGTCCTTTTGGTTGATTGACTTTTCTGTGGTTCCATGGCAGGGCTGGCATGCATTTGACCATTCTAGACTGTATCTTCTAGGTTTTGTGTCTACCCCATGATAGCATTAGTTGTTGCCTGTCTTCCCTCTCAAGGCTTAAACGAAAGGGGACCAGTTAATAAGTTGTCTTTGAATAGTGGCAGAAGAATGTAGCAGATATACCTTGTATTGGAAACAACTTCTAATGTCTGTGGGCAAAAGCTCTAAGTAATATAAGATAAAAAGTGTAACATAAGGAGTTTTGTTAGGGGAGGAAAAAGTGAGATAATTGGCTAAAATGGACAGGTTTTGAAATTTACTAGCCTTGAACATGATGAAAAGTGCTGAATCAAACTGGCTTTTGGATAAAAGCAATATAACACCGTGGAGGTCAGTCAGTTCCAGTAAGTGGGAGGTCCTGGCACACACAGTAAGATAATGTGAAAAATTAGCTTCAATCTAAGATTTTTGACCTTCAGTACAATTTCATTCCAAGTTAAGAGATTAACTTAAAAAAATAATGATCTTCAAGAAAAAAAAAATGATCTTCAAAGTTTGCATTTTGGAATTCATCTTTTCCTTAGTCCTTAGGAAAAAACACACACATCAATGCACATGAATATTTTGGAAAAATTATCTGCAGTGGTGTACAATTAAGGAGGAATTCTAATATATTAACTTTTAGATTTAACATCTTTAAATCTGATGTAGTTATAGAATTTATTCAGGCAGTTACAATTTGATAAACTCAACAGTAACTTGTACCATATCAGGTTAGTTTTTATTTTTATTTTTGTAGTGATTCTAACAGTAATTTTATTTTCAGAGTGGTCCTCTGGGCCACCTCCTCAGGCTTCTTCTAGCCATCCTGCACAACTATCTCTGAAGACCCTCAGGATCTTCCAGGCTTGGGACTACTTAAGACAGAGCTCCATTTTCTAGGCTTTTACCGTGTGTCACTACTATGTTACCTTTTAAATGCATTTAGGGATACTTTAGAAAGATTAAATTGTGCTCATACATATTCATAAGGCAGAATGAAGAGCTGAGTCTTTTATTTGGGGAGACTTTTAGAGAGTAGGGATTCTAGAATCAAACATGCCGTTCAATTTTAACATTATTTCTCTTGGAAAAATAGATTTTTCATATATTGGTTTGATTCACTAAGCATTTCATTTTTTTTTTTTTAAAGATTTTATTTATTTATTTGACAGAGATCACAAGTAGGCAGAGAGGCAGGCAGCGAGAGAGAGAAGAGGAAGCAGGCTCCCCGCTGAGCAGAGAGCCCGATGTGGGGCTGGATCCCAGGACCCTGGGATCATGACCTGAGCTGAAGGCAGAGGCTTTAACCCACTGAGCCACCCAGGTGCCCCGCATTTCATATTTTTTGAAAGAATTTGTGGATGAGGAGTGTTCTCTATTGGATCCCATATTGAGATTTATGGTATATACATATGTTTTTACAGACTATTATAAATATATAGGGATAAGAATTTTCAGGAAGTACTTTTTCTAATATAGTTATTTAGAATTTAATACATATCCTTATAGAATGAAAATAGTTTATATGTAACAAAAATCTAATCATTCCAAAAAATGTTATGCCTGACTCAAAATCATTTGGATCCAAATTGTGATAGTCCAGTAAATAAAGTAAACCATGAATTAATTTTGGTGCCTTTGTACTTTGACAATAAATTCACAAGGACATTATGATAGTAAGGTAGTGGAGAGCTAGTGTTTAGCATTGTATTTTCAGTAATGGAAAAGTGCAGAATTATTGCTAATAAATGAATTAATTTTTTTAGTATTAGTAGTAGTATTTAGTATATAATATTAGTATTTTAGTAGTTAGTAGTTTAGTATTAGTAGTGGTATTTAGTATTTAATTTAGTATTTAATAGGTTCACAAATATTCTAATTTTGATGTGTTATATTTTCTGTAAGTATTATAATACTGAGCCTAGTAGTAATTTTGGTGCATTAAATGCTGTATTTTAAAGTATGTTTGAAAGATTTAAGCAGACATAAATAAATTGCATAAATGAAAGCAGCTATAGTTCTAGTTGGAAAACTAAGCTTTCAACTCTGGAATGTATTTATAATAACTTTTGTAAAAGCAAAGTAAATATCTCATATAATAAATTACTGGCATGTGATATTTATGAGGCATCAATCAGCATTTTCTTATTTTCCACAAGGGTCACAGCTGCAATTTAGCAGGAATAAAAGTCTCTGTCCCCTCCCCCAAAATGATTTATATGGTTTTTTAAAAATTTTTAAAAAAATTATTTTTATTAACATATAATGTATTATTTGCCCCAGGGATACAGGTCTGTGAATCATCAGGCTTACTCATTTATAAGAGCTACACGGAGAGAGTACTTGTAACACCACTATACCATCATTGATTTCAGAGATCGGCCAACCTGCAGGTACCCTCATCCCATTTTCCATTGCCACATTAGCTCTGGAGAGTTGAGGAGGCCCAAGCTGGATTCATTTTCAACCAGAGTATCCATTTCCTTATCCTTTTTTTGGTTTTAGCTTGCCTAAAAGCTATCATCCACATTTCAGCACAAACTAGAAAGATCACAGTGAGTTGTTGCTAACTTGGTAAGTAAAGATGCCATCCCTCCCTTAATATCATGGTTTTATAAGAAGAACCTGTGTACCTGTAACTAACATTGTGTGTCAACTATACTTCAGGGAAAAAAAAAAAAAAGAAAAAAGTACCTTCTTTTCTCTGTCTCTCTGTGTACGGGCACACAAAATCTGTGAGTTCATGGATGGGCTGAGTCTCTGTATCTATTTCAGAGAAGCTGTTATCTGTCTCAGATCGGAATAGGCTATGGACTATTTTTGTTACTTTCACGTTTTTATTCCAACAATTTGATTGAAGTATTGTAATTATGAAGTATGTAGTACACATGCACCTCCAAAGGAATGTCAAGATGTTTTGAAGATATAAAATCTTAATCAAGTAAGTTTTGTGGAAGTATATGAATATAATCTTAGTCCAAAATCTTGGCAAGGAAAATTTGATAACTGACTTTAAAATTCTTAAATATATATAATTATCAGATTGGCCAACATGCCATTTTTAATTATCCCATGTAAATATATGATTGATTTTCTAAAACATTTGGATTCCGTTTTCAGATAGTCCATAAAATTTATTTTGCTTTTGTTATGAATCCAGCTTATTGACTGATCAAAATGAAAAAAAAAATAAGTATAAGTAGTTTAGGGGGGAAAAGTATATCTTGATTAATGTTGCTTCAGTTCTTTTGAAAGTTATTTGTATTTTGAGTGGGCAAGGTCAACTTCTTAATGTAAAAGACACAGGCCTGATATTATAATTTGGTATAATTGTAGCTTTTCTCTCATGAATTCATTTTTTCCCTTGATAAAGATTCAGAATGTAGAACTTCATCTTAAGAATAGTTATCCTGGGGCACCTGGGTGGCTCAGTGGGTTAAAGTCTCTGCCTTCAGCTCAGGTCATGATCCCAGGGTCCTGGGATTGAGACCCACATCGGCTCTCTGCTCAGCAGGGAGCCTGCTTCCCCCCCCCCCCGCCTGCCTCTCTGCCTACTTGTGATCTCAGTCTGTCAAATAAATAAATAAAATCTTTAAAAAAATAAAGAATAGTTATCCCTCTTACTTGCTGACTAATCTTACTAAATCTACATCTTCTTACTATCAGTTTTTTTTTTTGTTTTTTTTTTTGTTTTTTTTTTTTAGATTTTGTTCATTTATCTGACACATATAGAGAGAACACAAGTAGGCAGAGAGGCAGGGAGAGAGAAAGAGGGGAAGCAGGCTCCCTGCTGAGCAGAGAGCCTGATGCTGGGCTCCATCCCAGGACCTGAGCTGAAGGCAGAGGCTTAACCCACTGAGCCACCCAGGTGCCCTATCAGTTGGGTTTTATTCTAGGGTCTAATAAAGTGTCTAAGAATGTATTCAACTCAGTCATATTTTGAGGAAGGTTTGAGGAAAATACTCATGTATGTTAATTTCATACGGAAATGCCCTATGGAAAATTTAACATTGAGTTGCTAGCGTATCTTTTTAGTGCCAGTAATATACTCTTAAAAGAAAGAAATGTCCTTTCTTTTCATTTTATTCCTGTTGTGTGTGACATATTTAAATATGACACATATTTGGAAAAAAGACCTTATGTAAAATTAAATGTTAAACCTCTAATATATCATTTATTAATTGGGCAAGATAATTTTTCGAGAAACACTGCTACTACACTATAGGAAATACATGATTTAGTTTTTTAGATGGCAAAAATTGTATTAATTCTCTAAGACTAAGGACATTTACTTAGAGATTGGAGAATACCCTTGGGAAAACGAATAATTTTGTCAACTCATTAATTATTTGCCCTTTATAGTTAGAGCTTTAAGAAGTGAATGGTAAGTGATAGTATATCCACTGTTTCCTGGGCATTCAGAGAGTAACGTGTTCAATTAAAAATTCTCGTTAGGTCAGACATAATGGATTCCTGTTGTTACTTTAGTATTTATTCAATGAAAAGGATCAATATTTGTGGCCCTAAGGGAGCTACACTGATAAGAGACTCTGCAGTGAGTCTCTCTGTTCATTATAAACGTTTGGCTGGTAGATGCAGTGTCTGTTGTATGACTAATATTAATTAGAACATCAAGGTGGAATGAGAATTCAGACATTCTTTTCTTTTTCTCCCTTTTTAATGGCACATACTCTTTATTAGTGCATTTTACATTGACCTCCTGGTTCTCTTGTGTGTGCTCTTTTAAGAAGAGATTTCTGAAAGAATTTGAGAACAATAGGTCTGATTTTGAGAAATTTAACTACATGTACTTGAACTCTGTACAGAGCCCATTTGTTTCCAGCTTGAATAGATTAAATCTTATCGTGGTAGTGTACAGACTGGTTGTACTAGATAGGTAGAGAAATAATCATTCTTCATTATCATAGTCACCTTTGCCAAGTTTTAAATGTATCTGTGTTTAAATTTAATGAAACCGATTTGTGATTTTTCTGAAGCATGGCATTAAATAAAGCCATAATAAAATCTATTTTGCTTTGCTACTTCAAGCACTTTCCAAATATGGCCTAATGCTCTATTCAAGTAATAATGTCATTTGCAGAACAAGCTGTCAGATTTGACTAGCTCTAAATTTGGCTAGAGCCAAATTCTTTTAAAAATGAAACCAAAATGCAAGTCTTTGCCATTCTTCGGCAAAGCCTGACTCAGATCATCCCATTTGGTATAATAGATGATTTATTAACTTGCCATGTAATTCATCTGAGTAAAAGATTTAAATGAGATCATCGATTTGAGAGCTGGCAAGAACTTTTGCAAATCATTTAGCTCTACTCCCTTGTTTTACAGATGGAGAAACTGAGACCCAAAGAAATTAGAGTTGCATGCCCAAGTTACGTATCAAATTGTTGCCAGAAAAACCAGTTTCTCCAGCTTGCAGGTTTCTTTTCAAAATATCATGTCAAAGAGATTGGTTACTGTTTATAAGACACAATAATTGTTTAAAGTTTGTTTACATAAAGCAATTTGTTTTCAGATCCTAATTTGCTGAGAACTGTTAAGAGTGCCAATAATTTTAGACCTCTGGAGCTTGCAACAACAATCACATTTAAAGGTCAGAATATCTAAAGATTAAATGTTAGAGGCCCAGAAACAATAGTTTCAGCTCTAAGCCTAAACTTAAAATTGTAGGCTCCTGAGTGCAGGGACCCTACTTACTTCTTCTTTGTTTTCATGAAGGGGAACCTTAAAGGTTCAAGTACTCACAGAATGTTGCATGACTGATTCAATTCTATAGATGGTGGGAATTTGAGAGAATTTTACATGCTCAGCACCAATATTTCCCATACCGGAATCATATTATTTGTATTACTTTTCAGTTAATGTTCTTAATAAGGAAAAAAAATCCGTTTATCTGAGATTAGATATTCTGGGAAGCGTATATCTGGCTAAGCATGAAGGTCTTAAGTAAGCATCTTAGTGGAGTGGTAATTATAGTGGGTTAGATGTTGCATGTAACACTGCATCAGGGGAAAGAAGTACACAGCCCAAAGGTGGTTGGAGAGGTTGTCAGGAAATTAATGTTACCAGAAGCATGTTTTTATTACTGCTGCCAATAAGCACATGAAATGTTAAGAATTGCCAAGAATGCAGAATGTCCAAAACACCTGCTTTTCATAGCAGCTAATATAGTAAGAAAGTGTTTCCTTAAATATGCAGTCCATGCTTTGTCAGAAATACCTGATTTTCTTTTTACAACTTTCCTCATCAGTTCCTTCATTGATCATAGTTATGTCAACACTTAATTTTGAAAGACCTGATGCTTGTGGTTTCCTAATTCTTTTTACACTATGAATATGGGAAATGGTAATATTTGTCTGGTACATTCATTCCTAGAAAACTCCGTCTCATAATAAATGGAGGAAATCTGTGGCTAAAGGAAACAACAGAAAAGCAGTAATTGAATGTCTCTTACATGAGAGGAATGTAAGAGACCTTCTCTTAGAAAATGCCAAAAATATGTATTAGTGTTCTCTTTCTCTACAATTAAGGCTCAGGGAGTACAACTAAGAAGTAGTAGAACCAGAATTCAAATCCAGGTCTTCAAAGTGTAAGTTAGGACTATAAACTCAAATGCCCTTAGGAAGAAGGTCAAATTAAATGTGAAATTTCTATTTGTTGTAAATCTTCACGACTGTATTGCATTGAATGTCTAAAGCCCTTGCCCTTCACGATTTGACAGAATCAAATGCTACCGTTTTTCAAACATCTCATCTCACATGAGTTTATACAGTGGCGTCAGGAAGTATAATTACTCTAGAGCTTTTGGTGGCTTGGAATAAGAGTAGTGTTAAGTTTCTTTAGTATTTCAGATCTTAAAATAAATGGGAAGAATTTGCAAAATGAAATCTACGTTATGTATATAGAGCTTTTATGTACACATCAGTGTGAAGTAAGTGTTTATAAGATTGATTTTGTGGGATTTAAGGAAAAAAAATAAATCACTGAAGGCTGAAATGGATAAGGAAACAGAGAAGCCTACTTCTTTTCTGATCTCTGCAGAAGGCAGCTGCATCCCAGAGCTCACTAATTTACGGAAGAGTATTCACTGCTTTTGGGCTTCACATTATTCAGAAGCAGCATTCATGGCCAGCCCAGAATTAATGTGTAAGTGACCTTTCTCAGAACTGGGACAGAGGAAAACGTCACTTATCATTGGAAGAGGTAGATTTTTAGATGTCATGAACCTCTCTTCTGTTTGAGCTAAACGGTAGAAGGGTTTCCTTTTCATAGATGTTCATTCTCATTAGAGAATGAATGGGTGATATATAGTTCTAATTCTAGATTCTTGTTGTTCATCTGTGTGTTGTTTAATGCAAACCGAGAGAGAAGAAAATGGTGTGTCCGTTTAACAAAGAGCCCTTCAGTATGTATTAAATTTACCATTAGAGGTGAAAATACATTTCTTTTTAAGTGCTTGATCTTTGTGAGTTATTCAGATAACAGAATGAATTCATAGTCAATTCAGTGTAATTTGAATACTTGGGAATTATTTAGAACATCTGATTTCTCTAAGTGATGGTGTCTCATAGGATGCGGAAACATTTTACTTTCTCATATAAATTTGTGTTTTGCTAAAGCAGAGCTTTTATAGAATTTATAACAAGCTGTGTTTTGAGATACTGAGTTTTAAATTTGTGTGTGTCTTTGTGTTGGATTTTAGTGACAAACTTAAAATTTTGACGAAAACAATTTACATTCAGAAACACAAAGTGTGTTCCGAAACTATGTTTTAAAAAGAAGCATAGGAAGTGAATCTAAAAAAGGTGGAGAGAGGGTAAACTCTTGCATTTTTCAAATGAAATTAAAGGTAGTTTAAAATCAAGTATCTGCAAGCCTTGTATTTTCTATGTAATGAAGACTATAGGGTTTTACTTTTTGAGCATGATTTTTAAAGGAAAAAAATGCAGTCATGGTTTTTATTAAATGGAAATGCTCTATTCTAACATTTCCTCAGATAGAGCGGGGCATACTGCTAGTAAGAATATTGTCGTGGCCTCTGCAAGGATTCCATGACATGAGGCCAACTAAAAGTAGCACTAGTTCTGCTGTTTCATTGATGTCTGAAATATTTAGGATGAAAAGTAAGTGCTGAATGATTTTGATTTTCAATAATATTGAATTTGTTTTGATATTTATGAAAAGGAATCTTGACCTAAAATAAAAGTTATCAAGATTCTGTGTGACCATTGAAGAGCATTCAGATTGGTGGGTAAAGTATTTTCCACCTAGATAGTAAGTTGAGGATAAATAAAATCTCCTTTAAACTATTATGTGCTATTCTGGAGTGATGTATATTATCCTGGAGCTTCTAATGTCAGACTACCTGGATTTGCTTCCTTCTACTTGCTAGCTATATGACTTTGGCTAAGTTACTTATATTCTTTTAAGTCTTGGTATTCTCCTCAGTAAACAAGGAGTAATGATTACACCTACTTTGTTGTTACTGTTGTTTTATGTTGCTCTGGGTTAGAATTAGACGGTGCATGTGAATGCTTAATACAATTTCTGGCATGAATGTTGGTTTAGTTATTATTTTCATTGTTGCTGTTGTTCTTAAGGGAGTAAAGGCAAATGTTGACTCACTCAGGACCAGATTTTAGTTTACTGTGTTGAATTTATTTGATTTGAAAGGAAAATAAATGTTTTTAAGATGATTATCATGAGTCTGAAGCTCTCTTTTCCTGAGTATTTGAAGGAGAATGTTCGGAATATTGCCTTTTTACAATTGGTGGAGACACATCACTGCTAAGATGCCCTGTCCTGAATATGGGGCAAGCTAGCCGACTGGTTTGGATTCCGTGTGAGTGTGGCATAGCTGCTGGTCTTACTGGGGATATGCCCAGGGACGAGTCATTTCTTCAGAGTTCTACAGAGATCCTGTGCTTGCTGAAAAATATAGGCTTGTATAGAAAGGCCTTGTGACATATTTTGTGCCATTAAATTGTTTCCATCTGTATTTTAGCTAGTGTTAAAAGACAAAAGGAAAAAGAGAGAGAATTGCCCTAGAGAATGGAAGTGTAGTTTTACCAAAACTGGTAAAATTTTTGTTTGTGACCCAGGCTCCACCCTCCAGTGTGTGGCATATGAGAAGGGAATGGCTGCTACACTAGTTCAAATTTACTAATTCTATGTATTATAAAAACATTTAGAGGTTTTAAGGCACATTTTAACATTTTAACTAACATCTGCCCCCTCCCCATGGAATTTGTGTTGTAACTCTTAATGGCACTTTGTTTTTTACTTAATAAACATATGAATAAGCATTTAAAGAGATCCTGATCCCCACAAAGATATCTGCTCATAGGCATAACGAATGTCATTTTAAAAGAAATTGTTATAGTAAATGTGAATGATTAGAATAATTGCAAGAATTCTGACTTTTTCGATAAATAATCTATCATCTTCTGCCATCTTGGTTATAATAAAGGAGGCTAAAATGACCTTCATCTTGTAGGTGAATCTACATTGCAACATAATAAATGAGCAAAGAGTCAAGAAATATTAAGTGCAGATGTAGCAGTATTAGAGGAAGAAGCTGCTGCAATTTGAAAAGCTTTGGCAAGAAAAAGTTAGCTGAAGTGTGGAAGTCTGAGAAATATTTGATGACAAAGTCCTGGCATGAGTGGTTTTTTCCTACCTTTCAACATGAAGAATCCCTAACACTTTAATGAGCAAATATAAAAATGATAAATGTTAACATTATTATATAAACCATGGGAGAGACTGCCATCTCCAGTATGAAATTGAGGAGTTCCAAATTGTATCCCATTAGTGGAAGACAAGAAAAGAAGAATATGTCATGAGCTTGAAACTATGTTGGCCCCATGTTGCCAATGTCTAATTCCCCATGACACTGGATTTCTGTGAGGGCAGGGCAGTTTATGCTGTGTTTAACAACTTATTCCCCCTGGTATCTAGCCTAGAACTCTTCAGTAAATGGGTTGAATGAATGTTTTAAAAATAGCATGCTTAGGATATATAGCATGTCTTCTATAAATGTTTCTTTGGCCATCAGAATTAGAGTGCTGGTCAATCAAGAACAGGTTAGGAATCTGTTCCTGGCTTTGTGCTAACTAGTTTTGTGATTTTGGGCAAGTTGCTTTCTTTTTCTAGGCTTTACTCTCCTTCCTGGAGAGCATTGGTCTAGAATGGCTACTGAGGGCAGCTACAGCCTTCAGACTTTATAAAGAGGGTAGAGTCAAACCTCTGTACTGTTCCCAGATCATAAATCTTGTCTGGATAGCTGGGACAAAGTAGTTAGTCTTTGCTGTCGCTATTGCCTGCCGTACTGCACTTCAGTCCTTTGTACTATCTGATTAACTCTCTCCACCATTATGCTATTAAGGTTTATCTGAGGGGAGGAATCTGAACTTTTTATCAACTTTGAGCAGTGCCTGTCTTGTGCATTTTTATACCTGCCCTAATGCCTTCTTCAGTAACAACAGAAAAATATCTTTTAGTAATCACTATGCCCTCAGGAGCAGCTAGTTAATATGGTAGCTGAAGGATATTTGCTTCTATTTCAAATGCATATGGGATTTCATGTTGGTAGGTGTCATCCTACCCGGTCACTGTGTTATCCTAAGGAAAGCACTGGGTCTCTGGTTCTCTTTTCTCTAGGAATCTCAGAACGTCCTGCATGATCTAACCAATCTGCAAAGTGTGTCTCTTCAATGTTCTTTAGAAACCTGAGGTAGATTGTTTTAGAAGGAGCATGCATTTTTTTTAGTGTACCAGAGTTCTCACTACTTCACATTGTTTCTGCCCAACCCACTTGACTCATTTACATAACCTGCCTGGTTCCTACAGGCCCTTGAGTGTTAACCACGTCTAGACAGATCAGACTGGGCCTTTGGTTGCTTATATATCTAAAATAAAATTGATGTCTGTTGGCCTCAGGGAAGACCATGCTGAGTCCATTTATTCTCTTAAAAATGGAAGCAGAACACTAAATAAAGATTAAAGAAGTAGGCGTTTGTGACCCTTTATTTTTTAAAGCATTAGATCCGAGACTGTATGGCAAGTCAAAGACAGATGTTAAGGAAAAGACAATAAGCTGGCATCAGAGTTCATGATAATAAGAGTGTGGGCCAGAAACAGAAAGATGGGAGAATTATCCTGGCAAAATGAGGAGTAGTTACCTGGGGGCAAAGACTGTTAGACAAAAGAAGTTGATTATCCTATTCAGCAAAGCAATCCATTTAAATAAAGGTCATGCTGCTGGGCAGAAAGGATATATATATTTTTTCAACATCTTCAAAATGTTGCTGTCCATAATAGAGAGGGCTCTTTCCCTACCATAACTCTACAGCTTAACCCTGACTTAACCCCATTAAAGGCATGTCATCCATGTTTTTAAGCCATTTATGTTTTTGGTCTATACAACCCTTGGGTTCATACGTGTAATGCTTATAGTACAGAGAATTATCTTTTTCATGTGCTATACATTTACCTCTTTCTAACTTAAAAGGACAACACTCAGTTCTGCTATATGTGGAGTTAGTGAATGTCAATTCCGAGTAGTCATGATTGTATTACAGATTTTGATTGTATTTATTCTTCCTTTCTAGCTTTCTGGGCTGTAAAGTATTTTGTTCTCTAGTGGGGTTTACACAGATTTGTTTAAAGAATCATTTTGTATTACAGATTTTGGTATCCCTGCTGTTCATTTCTAATTCATTCTAGTCATCTTAGTTGGTAATGTATAACTGAGCTTCATTTTATGCTGGTTTGCCTGTTTTCTATATTTAGATGCCCCCCCCCCTCTATTTTTTTTGCAAGATGGTATATTTTCAAGAACACAGCCAAAATGTAAGGGAAAAAAAATACATTTTGATGCTTTTTTTCTAAAAGATTTTAACTGTGAAATCTTAGGCCTATTATATAGCTTTCTTAAATTATTATAAACTTCATCTATAAAATTAAGAAAATACCCAGTATACATAATAGATATTTTGTGAGAATCAGATAATTAATGATTGTGAAAGAAAGTGGAAACTGAAGTATTAAACAAGTTTAAATTTTCATTTCTTTCTTACGTAGTTATTAGAAAAATAAATCCTCCAGGTTTTATGTATTTACTTTTAGAAATAATGACTGGACTTGCAGCAAGTGTTTTTGGATGGTTTATGGGTACCTGTGGGTGGAGTTTATATTACATGTGTTATATTCCCTTAAATATTACAAGGGCCAGTGACTTGATTTCAATGCCTCCTACTTAGGAAAATAAGTCATTTGAGCTCTTGAGCCTCTAGTTCCACATTTGTGTATGATAGTATAGGCCTGACCCAATTACACGCACTATAGTCATGTATATGAATCCTAGAATAGCACATGGTTTAAAGGACTTTAGTTAAGTGGTTGCTATGACTTTATTTTGATGAATGCAGGTAACATATACGGTACCTAGGATAGGGTATGATCCAGGTAGCCAAATACCCATGTTAACATGTGCTGGTTTTCCCTTCTCATTAAATTGTGGTACATTTATTTACTTTAAATACAATTATTTGGTCAAAGTTTCAGTTACTTAGATAAAGAGTTAACACTGGCATAGAACTGACAAGAACCCAGAATCTAAAATCATAGGGATTTAGTGGAGAGAATGTTTGACGAGGAGTCTCAAAATCTTAATCCCAGTCCCATAGCCGCACCTTGACAGCTGTGTTTTTCAGAACAGTTTACTTCACCTTTGTGAAATCCACCTCTCTCATTTATAAAAATGGGATAATCATATCTATCCTTTGTACCAGCAAAGTCTGTTGTGAAGATCAAAGACATTTATACATGTCAAAATGTATTATAAGTTCTACTGCACTATAAAAATAAGCGATGCTATTGTTCACATTAGGCCAGGCAATGCAGATACTAGGAGGGGACACTTTAGTAGAAGAAAGATACATCTTCATACATATAGAGGAAGCAGTAAAGACCTAATCCCTGAGGAAGCCGGCCAAGTATTTCTACCTGCTGGGTAAATTCTCAGTAGTAAGGCTCTGTGACTGTGAGCAGTCAACAATTTCCAAAGGGCTGGTCAGGAAATTAAGAGAACAGATTAAAGCAAAATTGGGTAATGTTTCCCCTGGATCTTTATACTTGAAATTGTTCCACTGAGACATAGCTGATCCTTTCACTTTTTTTTTTTTCCCCAACTTTTGTAGCCAGGTTTGGCTGCTTATTATGGCATGAATAATGATTATATTCTGAAAAGATGGTCTCTTGAATCTGCCCTTTTTCTTACCCTCCAACATGGAGCTAAAATTCAAAGTATTTTTTTTACCCCCAAGGGAATTTTTTCCTCAGATCAAAACTCTGGAGTTCTAAGCAAAGATAATTAATGAGCTAGTAACAAATGGAATTTTGGCTTTTCTAAGATTATTAAACATAACTTACGGAATTTCTGGTAGTCTTAAGGGTTGAAAATAAAAAATGATATCAGTTACAGAATATCCTAGGATACATTGCTGTGATATTTCAAAGGGAAAAAAAAGAAACATTTTATTAGTAGGAAATGGTTTTGAGCACATATATAAGAAGGAGCAAATAAGAGCACATTGTTGTATCAAAGCCTGGTTTATTCCACAGGTTTTGTATGTTTTGCACATAGACATGCCAATTCTTAATTCACACTGAACAAAACTCCTTTAATAATAAAGTTCTTATGTGCCTACAATTTAGTGCCTTAAACATGTTATTGCTCCAAGTCTGTTCATGATCATAAAAGGAAAATATTTCAGACTCCAGCAGATTGTGTCTGTCTAGACTGGTTTCAAAAAGGATATTGCATTATTTGATAATTGAAGTTATAATATATCAACTTAGGGGCAGCTCCTTTTAAAATAGAGATCTATTTGCACTGGGTCTTGAAGTAAAAAAGGTATCAGTTCTGAAATTTAGTTTACGTGTATGTAACTAAACTGCTATACCAAAAACCAGGTTTTCGTTGATATTTCTGAATGGTATTTTTTTTTAAAGATTTTATTTATTTATTTGATAGAGAAAGAGAGATCATAAGCAGGCAGAGAGAGAGGGGGAAGCAAGCTCCCCGCTGAGCAGAGAGCCTGATGCCAGGCTCGATCCCAGGACCCTGAGATCATGACCTGAGCCGAAGTCAGAGGCTTTAACCCACTGAGCCACCCAGGCGCCCTTCTGAATGGTATTTTGTTTTGTGTTTATTACGTGAAAATGTTTATTTCCCTGCACAAGATTCATTTTCTCATAGCGGCCAGCTGACTGTCTTCCCATTCATCCATTCATAATACATTTACTGAGCATCTTATGCAAAAAAAAAATTAACAGGAGAGAATGTTGAGTGGGAGATCAAGGAAAGCATCTTTAAGTAAAAGACATTAAAGTTCACGACTGAAACATTAGAGATAGCTTCTCATCTGTGTGAGGCTGGATGTATGGTATCTAAGGTCACATCTACAATTCTGTGTGTACATTAGTAATAATCTCCTATATTTGGCTCTACCATGTTTGTTTGTGGGCTTAATTTTTCAGTTTGAGGATTTTATAGGTTTTCTCTGCTGGGTATTTTTCCCCCCACTTTTTCCTTCTGTTTTTTATTTTAGTACTCCCACTCCTACTCTCCATCCTCACTCCATGACAAAAGCAGTTGGATTTAGGAGATTAATGTCAAATGTGTTGTACTTATATTGGTTCTTAATAAACATGTGATTATGGCTAGGCACTTAACCTGTTTCAGCCAAGTTTCCTTATCTGGAAAAGAAGGATAGTTGTGCATTGTAATCACTAGAAGGTGATGAATGTTTCAGCATTAAATGTAGTAATACATGTAAGGGGCCTCTGAAAAGTACAAAATATATTGGAAATACAATACGTTGTGGTATAATCACCCCAGGACAGGCTGACACTATTAGAGGAGATATAAACCCAGTGGATATATTGCTCTCTAAAATCAGTTTAAAGTATTTTTTTTTTTTTAGGGAAATGAATAAATTAATGGGAGTAATAGATGTTTTTGTATAAGGTGTTGTTTACTGTCCCTAATACATGGTGTTGCCCTGAAATATACCTTGTCATTTTGGGAACATTAACAGGGATTAAATATGGGATAGCGTTAAATGAAAATCCCCCTCCAGGTTACAGTTTTTTATTATCTGAGATTATTTTTCCTGAGAAAATTATTTCAGAGTAGATCGGATTTCTAAATTAAAAAGTTGTCACTGTGTAATGATCAGAATGATACCCTATACCTTTTTAAAAGGAAATAGCTAACCACAGAAGTCCATATAAAGAGATATATATTTTAATAGCAAGATAGCAGAATCAATTTATATGACTCACAAAAAGAGATTAATTTAAATGTACTATGATATATCCACTTAGTGGAATGCTTTGCAACATTTGAAACATTGATATAAACTTTACATTTATTGACCTGGAAAATAGCTGTAATATTTTACTGAATAAGAAAGATGAGTCACACAACATGACCTACTTTTATAATAAAACATACTGATAGATATAAGGTAGAAAGGTCTGGAATATTGTATATAAACTTATATTTAGTTCAGTCTTCTAGTAATTTTTGATATTTTTTCATTTTTAAGTATCTTTATGTCTAGAATTTTAAAAATTAACAAATACTACTTTTTTTTATCTGACAAAGCAATAAAGCTATTTTCAGTTTTTGTACAAATCAGATAAGGTAATTTGAGTTACGTTGCCTAAATGGAGTTACTATTCCAAAGACCCGTAAGATAATGATATTCAAGGCTAGGTTTTTAGCTATATCCATTTCTGCTATTTTTAAGCTTTTCACCTATAAACTTCCATTTTTTTAATAAATCTGACAACATTTCTCTGACCTAACCTTTTGACACCTCAAAAATAGTGTTTCTTGCCCACAAAATTGTTATTCTAATGAAGAGCTAAATAATATCTAAAATATTTTAAGAGGATATACATGCAGTAAAAAATGTTAATCATCAAGCTTATCTATGGGGACTTGATTCCTGGTTGAAGCATTAAGTTACATACAGGTGTGGAAAAGAAGGCAGAATTTAGACTTCAGTGTCTTTAGATTAAAGTACTCCTTCCCTTTAATTCCTTCTAAATGCCTTAAGGCCAGGGAAGCAAAGGCAAGAGAGAATGTGCAAAGTAATTTCATTTTTAGATCTGGGCACCTTGGCTGACTTTGACTAAACCTTGGTTCTTTGTCTGGTTACAGTTCTTTTGTACAACATTCCTTTCTTTTAAATGACAAAACCGTAACATTGATTTGGGGGAAAAAACTTAAAGAAAGTATTAGAACAGAAAAGTGCTTTTTCCCCCAAGGCTTAGAAAATCTCTTCAGTTATTGTTAATATCATCTTTGTAGAATAACCTATGTGACCATGTCTTCCAGATTACTCATTTTGTTTGTCCATGCTGGTAAAGCATTTTGCCCTTAGATCCTATGTCTTCTAACTTTCCACATTCATTGAAAAATATAAACTTTTCATTTTGTTATCTAGACTTTAGGGTGGGCAGCTGATGCTTTTGCTTGCCTTAAGAATATGGAATTTTATAAAAAAAATAAAGTATCACAAAATAAAGTCTCCCTTATTCATTGAGATAAGGCTTGGGAATAATTTGCATATCTTAAAGTTATAAGTAGCAGGCTTCTTGAGTATTCTGTAAAGAATGCCATTTATCTGCCTTTATGATGTCTCTGAAGTACTGGCAGCTGGTAATAGAATTTTTCAGTTAAAGAGGATTAAAAAAAGTAAGTCTCATAATTTTAAACACTGTGTTTAATGGCTACTTTCACAAGATCGAAATCTGGACTGTATAATGAGGTTTTACATCACATTTAAAATCCGCATTTGGTTATTAAATTGATTGGTAATCATTTTAATAGTCAGGTAAGATAGTTTTACAGCAAGGTCTTTTGCACATGATAGTATAGTGTAGTGGACTGTTGGCTTTGGGAATCAGGACGTTAGATTCATAATGCTTTTGAATTCCTAACACCGTGAGTTTTTTGAATAACTTTTTGGTAGTTTGTGGCTACATGACAGAGATTCCGACACTTTTTTATATTTACATAATAAATTCTTTTTTAGTTCCTGTACTTATAATCTTTTTATCTAACTTACATTGCCTTGGACTGTTTATTATGGGTGAGTATTGGTAACAGATTTATAATAAATAACATTGATACAAATAATCTGAAATTCAGTAGTAATTGAGATTTGATATTAATCATTAGACACAAAATTTAAATGTAACAAATAATTGAAACCTGTTGCCCAGACTTGAGCACTAGTAGTTATCTCATTTATTCATGATTACTTGGCAGAGCCAGAGTGATTGCTACTCATTAAAAGATTTCAAATATGAAGAACTTCCTCTTCCTCTAAAACATAAATTTACGTACTTGAGGTCAAGTCTTTTTTAATCATGGTCCAACTACTTTTTAAAATTTACACAGTTCTTCCTTAGTAATGTGTTATTGCGTCAAAGGAACAAGTATTAAGGAATCACAGTAGAAGGTTATTTAGCTAAGGAGCTGATCGCAGTTGGTAAGGGTCTTCAGTGAGGCCACCAGTAATTACATCACATGACACCTAATATAATTTTAAAATTTATTCTTTTCTGTTACCTTTGCTTTCATGTTTTCTTCCAAGTCAAGTGACAAACTGTCACTTGAACATATTGAAACTGATTGACTTTTGCACCTATGATAACCGCAGCTACCATTGACCTGATAGCTAAAACTTAACTTTCACAGAAATTGCCCAGAAGAACTGAAAAATTTTCAGGTTCTTCAATTCCAACTTTTCTTTCTTTACTTTTTTTTCCTTTTTTTTTTCCTTTTTTGCATCAGCTGCCTCAGGCACTAATGCCTTTTGTGAGATTTGCTCTGGCTTGTACCCTCAGCTCTGCTGATCACAAATACTGTCACTCCCTGGCCTAGGAAATGAGAGTTGCTGCCCTGTCTGTTTGCAACTAACTTCCAAAAATGGTAGTGATTCTTCAATTCTCCCAAGTGCAATAGAGATCAGACCCTAATGGTTCAGACTTTACTGGTAAGGTAAAGAAAAAACAACAACAAAAACAAAAGGAAAAAGAAACACCTGGTAATTTACCAATGTTAAAGAAATCTTCAATCTCAAAGGCTTGCATTTGTCCTCAGGGACTTCTAGAGTCTTCCCTCTTTCTAAATACCTGGGACACCTTACTCTCTACCAACTGGAGTACTTCTAGCACCTCACTGCCTCTAAATTCTGGTTGGCTTTTGAGAGGGACATGCTCAGAGTCCTGAATATCTCCTGACGTTGAAGTGATTGATAGGGTTCAGGTCTGTCCTCCAGAGCATCTCCCTCCCTTTAGTCTCCCAGCTCTGTAACCATACCTGTTTGCATCCACAGTCACGAGACTGGGGTATTGTCCCCAGTATATAATTGAACCCAATACATTGTGGGCTGTTTATCATCGATAAAACAACCTGTGTATTTCAGTGTCTCTTTCTGTGGCCTCTCAGTTACTGTGAGATAATGCTTACAGACTTAAACTCCACATCTCCTGCAAGCACCTGCTTGAACAAGCAATATTTTTCTGTCACAGAGCGTTATCCAGAATGATCAACTCACCATAACATTATAACACATGTACAGAGTACTAACTCATTTAAAAGGTATAACCAAAGTCCTTAATCACCGAGACTATTTACTTCCCTTCTGATGTGTCTGCATGAGGTTATTCCACTGCTTGTAAGTCTTCCACAAGGAAGGATGGACAGTTGCTTGCTCTTTATTAATCTCACCTAACCTAAAAGGGCCGAAGTCTACACCCATAAGTACAGAAAATTGTATGGCAAATTTAAATGAAAGCTTAATGCCTACTCTTTTCCAAGGCATCTCACTGCATACCATTTTTGAGCTATGTGGGAATGACGGATCCAGAGATGTATCTTTTATCTGTCTAAAAGTATGCAGAATTTAAAGAGTTATTCATCAGTTTTTGACTACTAAAGAAATTGGAAGTTTATATTTAAAAAAATATTTTGGTTTAATTGCTATGGAATTAATTTTAGAAATTTTAGAAATCCATTACTGGTTACTCTTAATTAAAGTTTGGCTGTCTAAATAACTGGGAGAGATGTAACTACAGTTTTAGCATTGGTACATACATTTATTGTATTGTGCAATGGAAGAATTCGCCTTAAAAGAATTGCATTTTCCTTGAAGCATAGAAACAGATGGTGAAATTGTGTTATATTACAGTGGGGTGGGGTGGGATATCAAATGGGAAAAAGTATTAGCATATGTGAATTAGCGAAGATATTGCTCATGCTTCCTTTTCCTTCCTTTCCTCTCTTACTCCCCCTTTTCATCTCATTTAAACTATCCTTCCCCTCTTCTCTTTATTTTTTTGTGTACTTTATCCTTTATTTAATCTTTCTATAATAACTTAGTGATATTACTATCCAAAATATGTATTTGTGAGATGTTTGACGATAGGGAGTTGGGTATTGTTTCTGGCAATGAAGAAGAATTAGTTAATCTTATAGAGAAAGAAAGAAATATGACCCTGGCTTTGGTAAAATGCTTTATCCAACTGGATGCCACACATAAAAAGACCACATTATAACAGAAGGTTTTAGCACCCACACTGATAAAATCAACCTTTTCTTTAAAAAAAAAAATTGTTGATTTATCTAAGTAAAAATATAGAATGTTTGTCAACAAAAGGGAAAGAAGATATATATGGTTTTAGTTCTCATCTCAGAGATCCTGCTGAGTTTTTAAGTCATATGTATATAGACTAAGGGGTAGATCTGTCTGTATCTTATAATTTGTTTCTTGTTGGTCAGAGCATTATTTTCTTAATCTTGAGGAAACGTATTTTCTAGAATATATAATGTTTATCTGTACTTTTTCTCAGTTTTCTTGACTCTGCATTCAGGTTACTGATGGATCCATTGACTTAATCCTCATGCATTTATGTTTTCCCTAAGCAGCATTGTTCCACAGCCACTCTTTGCAAATTCCAATGTTAGTGTCTTCTTCAGTGCTGTTCTGTGCCACTTGGTAAATAAACTCTGTGGTCTAGGGGTGGTGAAGCAGATCAGTCATTCATTATTGTAAACAAAGGAAACCTGTGCGTTTTCTAACCTCACTTTTAACCTATTGCTTTAGTTAGGGCCTTAAAGGAACCCAGTTGGGAACCTGGCATTATGTGAAAAATTATTAAGGATTTTGTGAAATGCTTTGTTCTTTTGGTGCTCTCTCTGCATTCCAGTTAACTCGGATTCATTTAATATAGTAGCGAAGAAGAATAGAGAGGAGGCTAGTCCCTCTTAGGAAATTTAAAAAAATTCACTTGCTTTTACTTGACAGCTTTGACTTAGGCTTTCGCTTTATTTTCCTTTGTCCCGTTTCTTTTTTTCTCCAACTCATGCGTAGGAGAACTGCAGAAGAGTGTTCAATTCCCTCAGAACCCTTTAAAAAATGAAATGAGATCTTAAATATATTAGAATACTTTGATTTATTCTGCTGTAAAATTAATCCTCTTTGTGGTCAACCATTTCACAGTTTCTTGGCATGGGGATATATAGTTTATTTTTTAAAATACCATTATTTGAAACTTGATTTATCTTTTTGGCATAGATATTTGAACCCATAGAATATTTCATATGGATTGTAATGCCAAATTCATGTCATCCTCTGAAAACAATGAGGTTTGTTTTTTGGTTAGAGTATGGAGTCACTTGTTTAGTGTGGTTTTTTTTTTCCCCCCAACAATTAACATTTTCACTTTGTCATGAAAGCTGGTTGGCATTGGCAGTGAGATTTTTAAAGAATGTTTGTGACAGTCTTTTTCTTTTGGAAGTAAAATTTAAAAGTTCTTTTCTAGAATATCTTAGAACATTTGGATGGTGACAGAAGTCATTAAATGAGAGAAGATAAATGCAGTCTGATACTTCAAGATGTTATCCATATAATTAAGGCAAATTGGTGAACTATATATGATCACTCAGTGAATTGGGAAACTATGCAAATAGTTAAATATAATAATTCAGTCTGACATGAATTTCTCCCTCTTTTGTATATCCGGATAAACTTTGTGGATGGTCGTAAATTCTTATGTAAGTTCATCATATGCTTTTTCTTTAAAATTCTGATAGGAAAGAGAAAAGTCGGCTTTCCACAGTGTTTTATAAATATCTCAGGATTAATTCCATTTGCTCAGCCTGGCTTGATTTGGATAGTATACCTACTCTAATCCATTTGTATGACAGTGAGGGTGACACATATTAATTGTCGGATGTCTAGATGAGTGTGAGACTAATTTCCCACTGGTAGGAAATTTGGGGTACTATTTAGAAAAGATAATGCATGCTGGGAGAAAACCTTGCCCTATGCTTTTTAGCTGCAATGTTCCTCCCCTCACCAAAGGACATTTTTTATCTTGGTCCCAAAGTTACCCTTATTTCACCAAATAAATACTTCTCTTTGATTGACACATTTAGGAGGTTTGCTCTACACACCAGGAGACCAAGCTAGCAGTGGCCAGAAAGAAAAGAACACCTGCTTACTTATTAAGAATTCTGAAATAAGGGGTTACTATGATGGTTTGGCCTTGGAACTGATCATCAAAGGTCTATTCTCTTTTCAACGTTTTTGGTGTGTAGTTTTGTTAACTCTAGGTCGTAAGATGGTTTTCGGATACTTGGCATCAGGTCCTGACATAACAGCATTCAAAGACAAGAATATGGGGGTGCCTGGGTGGCTCAGTGGGTTAAGCCTCTGCCTTCCACTCAGGTCATGATCTCAGGGTCCTGGGATCCAGCCCCGCATTGGGCTCTCTGCTCAGCAGAGAAGCCTGCTTCCCCCTCTCCCTCTGCCTGCCTCTCTGCCTACTTGCGATTTCTCTGTCAAATAAATAAATAAAATCTTTTAAAAAAAGGACAAGAATATGGTGGATTGAACAAATATTCTTCTGAATTCACCCAGCAAGCTCCCTTTCTATATCATTAGCTAGAATGAAGATATGTAATGATTCCTATCTGTAGGATAGACAAGTAAATAAATATCAGGATTCCAATACCTATTGTAGGGACTGTGCCCTGTAGAATGTGATGGAGAATAGCTGGGTGGCCAGTCTCTCCAGCTAGCGCTGCAAGTAAGTAAGATATAGCTCCTTTTGTTTGGTTAGAGGCATGGAAGCAAGCGTCTGGGCCTGTACTGAAGACTTAGTATTGAGATCCACCTTTTCAAGTTTAGATCTTGTACTTTTCCAATGGTTCTGAATTTTTAGGAGAGTGCCATTTTAATAAAAATATTTTATGTAATAAAAGCTGATTATGTTAAAATTGTTATACTTGCATGTTTCTTCAACCAGTTCACTGATAGTGAAAACAGGCTGGGTCAAAATTAATAAATAATGCAAAAATTAAAGTAAAATTATACTTATATATCTATACATACACTCCTAGAATATTATATATACCTAGAGATGTGTACATACTCTCACTTATTATGGAAATATAAATTTCTATGATTAGCCCAACTGAGGAATTCTAGTGATTTAAAATGACCTCATCATATTTTTCTTTCATTTCCTATTTTTCAAGCTTTTTTCCTTTCATGGGCTTAAATGGGCACCCCTGTCTTTATTCAAATTACATGATTGGTGTAGTCTATTAGCAAGAAATACTACAGATATATTTTCACCCATAGAAATATTAACATCTTCTCAAAGAAATGTTTACTTAACATTTCACACCACATTTCTTTTTTTCTCACTTTGTGTCTATTAAGATAACTTAGCATTGTGTCAGACTTAAGTAATTATGACATAGATAATTTTGTTTTGTTGGTTGCTTTGAACATTAGAAGACTTAACACACTGGATAGTAAATTATAGGGATATAGGGAATTATGGCAATAATTATCTTTATGGTATAGCCAAAATTTATATTATAGTAAGGTATCCATTTAGAGATAAGTTTTAACATAATATTTTTTTTTCTCATGCTATTAGAATCAGAACTTCTAAATCAGTTTTTTCAAATAAGGTAAATATTTAGATAATGATATACCAAGATTCTCTCCATGACTATTGTTTTTGTTCAAATTAGATGAATTAAAAAGAAAAAAAAAGAATAAAGGCAAATTACATAATCTCAATATAATGTTAGGAGATAGTAATAGGGTACTGAAGCCAGAATGTCTGGGCTAATAACTCAGCTAACCACTTATGAGCTCGTGACCCTGGTTCACTTACTTTAGCTCTTTGTTCCTTAGGTTACTTTTCTCTAAAATGGCCGTTATGAAGATTAAATGAAATTATCCATGTAAGCACTTAGCATAGTACTTAAAATATTATAAGCACTTAGTAACTGTTACCTCCTGTCATTATTGCTTAATTTGTAAAACTTATAGAAGTGATACTTAAAATTATATTTTGATACATGGAAAATAAACAAAATATACCTCCCTTGTAGTTACCAAAGTATTGTGGGTCTTCACATGTCCATTAAGTAGTAGATCTACTTATAAAAAGATTTGAGTACTCATTAGGCTTCATAATTGTATATGATCATCAAATTATATTGATTATTACCACATTTTAAAAAATATTTATTTAAATTTGACAGAGTGAGAGAATGTGCACACGTTGGGGGAAGGGCAGATGAGAAAGATAATCTCAAGCAGACTCCCCAACGAGTGTGGAGCCTGACATGGGTCTTGATCCCATGAGCCTGAGATCATGACCTGAGCTGAAATCAAGCCAGTCACTTAACTGACTGAGCCACCCAGGTACCCCTGATTATTACCACGTTTCTATGTACCCAACCTGATCAGCCACAACTTTTGTAATTTTACAAAGTTTATCTGATATTAAATTAGCATAAGTGACCTCTAGGAGTTGTCATTCATATGTTATTAGAACACACAGTTAGTTTGGCTAATACAAATTTAAATAGTTAATTATATAATTCAGGATTCTAGTTATAGAGCATTGTCATAATTGAAAGTTTAATGTATTGATATATTTTGTCTCTTTCCTTCTTTATGTCTTTATCTGTTTATTCACACACACATACACAATGTTAGGGAATATAAGACTGTATTTATGTTATTTTTAATCCTTGTATGTGATTTTATTTACAGTGAGCTGGGCCTTGACCAGGTTGACCATTGATTAATTTCATGTTTCGCTCCTTGTAACTCTGTGGGATGTAATTATGGTTTTAGCTCCAGAAGTTATGTTTCTATATAGAAATAATAGAACATATTATAAACACAACATATTATAAATGAAAAGTTTAATAAATGAATGAGCTTTAAAAAATATGAATGCTTGATTTTTTAAGAATGGACTGCTACTTTTCCTTTAAGTCACTTAAGGTCACTAGGGAAAATACTGATCTTGATGAAAGAAGTTAGAAGTTGGTGAAATAAAGATCATTGCCCATACCATTTTATTTCTTTGTAAATAGGAACTGTGCTTTATTTATTTTGAATTTGAAAGACCTAGAATTTCATCATTTCACCATTTTCAGTATATGTAAAAAAAAAATGACTACTATTGAGACAGGAATTGAAAATGGAGACATAATGAGAATAATATTATGACCATTTTCAAATTATTTAGGAGAAGACTTTGTTTCTTTCACATCAAATCTGCATTTTTTATGGTAGTTTTTTATGTTTCGGACTATGATAGCTTTTGCTAGTGAAAATAGACGAGGGTACCTGGGTGGCACAGTTGGTTAGGCAGCCAACTCAATTTTGGCTCAAGTCATGATCTCAGGGTCCTGAGATCAAGCCCGCTTGGGCTCCAGGCTTAGTCTGCTTGTCCTTCTCCCTCCCACGCTGCCCTTCTCCCCCCTCTCAAATAAATAAAAAATAAATAAATAAAATCTTTAAAAAAAAAAAAAGAAAGAAAATACACTGCTTTTCCTTGTTGAAAGCATCAATTTTAAGCTCTGATGTGGAGGAAAAAAGAGGGAGTTCTAATTACCATTAATTTTTAAATCCTGCAACTCAAAGGGGAGGAGCAAATATTGCACCTGTCAGAGAAGAGTAGATGACATGGGGACGGTTTTCTTTAGTGTCTGTTGACTGGTATAAACTTTGGTCGGGTGAGAAGAATAGAGGCATAGTTAGTACTGACGATAGCATGAACTCAGTAAATAAACCGGTATAATTTACATAGAGGCCAAAATCTCTTTATAGTTAAAATAACCTTAAAGCTTACTGAAATACACTCAATTTTCATTATGCCAAAGTACACAGTATCATCCTGGGAAGAAAAGTCATTTGTTTATTTCGTGAAAAAGTCTTCTAAATTTGATGACAAAAAATACAATAATGTAAAACAGTCTCTGGGAGTTTGGGGCTGTAGTTATAAGACTAGTGGCATTTCGCTGTGGCTTATCTGGAAGGCACCACTAACCACTAATACTTGGGAATCAGATTATTGTTTAACTAGATAGCAGGCATACACATGTTTGCAATTATCTTTTGTTTATATAAAAACGTGCCTCTGTGTGTTTGTGTCAATGTGTATCCATAATTTGAACATTAAAAACTATAAACTGTGAATTTTAAGGTTGCCTGCAACGTAGTCCATTCATGAGTATGCTGTACATCCAATGCGTGGTGGTGTTGGAGTGAGTAGCACAAATGACAGAGGGTCCACCTGGGGGCTTCCCTTTGTGGGCACCAAAGTAAGAGATCAAGTCAAAGAGAAAGTCCTGAAACCTGGAACGTAGCTGGAAGGCAGGACAACATCTAGTTTACAGAGGTGGAGAGTTTTGAAGGCTTTTGCCTATTCTCTTTAATGCCTGTTCTCAAAAAGGTCCACTGTCTTCAGATGGCACCACTGGGAAGGCAAATAGAACCTTCTTAACCAACAAACCAAGAAGCATTTTAACAAAATATGTACCTAAATGGCCTGACTGTATCTTCTGACCTGTAATTTCCTAAGATCACCCTTCTAACTTGAGGCTCCTGTAGAACGGTACACAGGACTTCACAGGCTAGTTGGGTGAGCCACTTTCTTGGCTTCCTCTGTCTCAATCCCGTCTACATAGCTCGTTATCAGAAGCTGAACACTTGCCTCAGCAGAGCAGCCGTGAACAGGAAACAGAGTTGAGGAGCTGCTGAGACGCATTGTGTAGCAGCTGGAGGTTTGGAGAAGTAGAAGAGACCAAAGTCAAGCCCAAGTGCTGGTTATATTGAGGGGAAAAGAGCCATGGAGCAGACTCATCAGAAGGAAGACTCAGATAACTAGAGTGGAGAGAATAGTTGTGTTCCCTTTTCTCTTTTGTCCTTTAAACCATTAGTACCATAGCACTGTGAAAGGGGTCTGCATAAAACATAATTTCTGTTAGGTGTGTATTAAATATGTTGAATAAAAGCCTTCTTGATTTCACCTGCAAAGCATATGATTTAAAGCAGTTGCTCAGACATTTCTAAAATGGATTTATTTCCATTTCTTCACAGGAATGTTAAAACCCTAACTTTTCCTGTAAATGAAGTATATAAAGAGCTGAGGTACTCAGAATCCAGACGTACTGAGTTATTTCACTTATTAGGATATACACGGTTGTGCTGAATATAGTATTATACATTATAGATGTTAATAATATATAATATGTTAATATTATACACCTTACCTATGTGTTCCATATCCCAATTTTTTGTTAATTAGTAATTATTAGATTCTAATAAGAATGTTCTGATTAATGTTATATTGATCGATAATCCTTGAAGAAAGTGAATAGAGAAACATTTTATTCATCCCAAATATTACTAAATTTTAATAAGTGGATCTAATTTCAAATCTGTTAATAATTTAGATCTAGGGGCAACTGGGTGGCTCTGTCTGTTATGTGGTTAAGCATCTGCCTTTGGCTCAGGACCCTGGGATCCAGCCCTGAATTGGCTGTCTGCTCAGCAGGGAGCCTGCTTCTCCTTGTCCCTCTGCCTATGTCTTCCCCTGCTTGTTCTCTCTCTCTCTCTGTGTCAAATAAATAAATAAAAACTTAAAAAAAAAAAAGAAAGAAAAAAAGTTCAGATTTTTTTTTTTTTTTAAGATTTTATTTATTTATTTGACGGAGATTACAAGTAGGCGGAGAGGTAGGCAGGAGAGAGGTAGGGAAGCAGGCTCCCCACTGAGCAGAGAGCCTGATGCGGGGCTCGATCCCAGGACCCTGGGATCTGACCTGAGCTAAAAGCAGAGTCTTTAACCCACTGAGCCACCCACGTGCCCTAAGAAGTTCAGATCTAACAAGCAGCAGTAAGCACTGGGGAGGGGTCACCCAATGTAGGATTAATTTTAACTCCTAGCTCTGACCTTCCTAGTCAGGTTACTAGAGCAAGTAACCAAACTTCTTTCTCCCAGTTTCTACACTTTGTAGGTATGAAAAGCTCTATTGTGGTTTTTAAGAATAAAATAGGTAATGAGCTTAAGAGGTTTGCACAGTGCCTGGAACATACTCTAATTTATCCATTTCAAGACCTATATTATATTTGTATTTTAGCATATCTGATATTGGATGCATCATAATAAATTGGCTATCAGTTTAATTGTCAACATACTGTTTCCCTTGATGATGCATAAGATGTTCTACCTTATAATCAGGGGGATCTTATATTTGTTGAAATATGGTTCATAAAATTGCATATAAAATAGTATTCTGCCCTTTAATGAAAGGTGCCTTAAGATCTTATGACTATGGGACGATGTATGCCATTAACTCTCTTAGTCATCTTTCCTTTTCTGTGGAGCTAGTATTTGGTGTACTCAGGCAGTGTCTAATATTATTGCTACTTAAGTCTCAATCCAGGCCCTTTCTGTGGTTTTCAAATTAAATTAAATAAATAATAAACATATGTAAGAGTGCACATATATACACTCATATATATTTGATTAATTTTTTATTAATAAAATACAGACTTCATAAACACATAGTCAATAATAAAAGTACTGAAATTTTTGTAACCGAACATCAAGTTAATAATTGTTATGATTCTGCTAACTCCTTATTTTCATACCTCAGCAAGTTTCGAAAGCAGAGTTACTTTAATACTGTGTGATTTGTTTTTCTGTTACTTCTGCAAACTATGTGATGATGTATACTTTTGTCAGAGTGCAGCAGTGGAAGATCAGAACCAGAACACGACAGGTTGAGAGTCACAGGAAATGAAACAGGAGGTAAAGAGACTCTTTACTTCCTTTACAAATCTCTCAGGTTAACTGTTCAGGCTGGGGCTGGGAACAAAGACAAACTCAACTGCTCTTTCCTGGTAAATGCCTGCAGACCTAGCCTTGAGGGAGTTTTTGATGCCCTGGTGTGCCTTTCAGCAAATTTGTAAATTCAGCAGATATATGAAATAAAAATCAGCAGTTGGAAGTAAGTGCCTTGCTTTATATTTTGATAGATAAATTGCTTAAGGATTTAAAATCCACCCTCAGTAAAGATGATGCATACTGGATTAGAATTAAGGGATTTATTTGGTCTTCTTTTACCAGAAAACCAAGATGACTTCATATCAAAATAGTGCCTTTGAAAAAGTACAAATAGCAGAAGTCTTTATTGGACACTTCATTTGGAAACGAAGACTCTCATATTTCCAAAATATATTATCATTATAAGATAATCATTTTGTGTACCTTTATTTTTGAAAGTAAGTAGCTTGCTTTTCACAAAGCAAAACTTGTTGAATTATGTCTATAAAATATTACTTTATGAAAGTAGCCGTGCTCAAATATATAATTTATACGTCTGTTCTTTGACTCATTACTTTAAAGTTACTTTAATTATATATATGCAATTACATACACATTACTATGGCATATTTAGCGTACTCATACTATTTGAAAACTATCACCAAGGTATTTCAAAAAGGTGATATCGCTTTTATAGTAGTTGGCGTTCTCCCTACGTACTGTAAGCAACATCAAAACAGTAGATCAGTGTGTTACACTGTAATTGAGAATTGCACTATTATCCAAATTATTATTAGTTTCTTATTCATAATTATTGACCCTCTTTTTGAATCTGATGTTATCTGTTGTACTTTTTGATTGCATAGCTAACAGTTTATTTTTTAAAGCTATTTTATTTCCTAGATAAAATGGATAATTTTGATCTCTGAGTAGCTACCTTGAAAACCATTACTGAAGATATCCCAGCGATGCTTTTTGCAAAAGGGAGTGCTTTTTTTGGTGTTCCTTTAGTTGAATTGCCTATGCTTCCACCTAATCAATTTATCAGTTTGGCTCTGTGCCTTATATAATATATGCTAAATTGCATATTTTAAGCCTTTGTCCCTGGAATGGAAATTCTATATGTACTTTGAAAAACTGTGGGAAAAACAGAAATACTTAAGTTAATTTCTAATTTATTCATAATGATGATAAAAATTTGGCACATTATTCATTTTTACCTTGAATTTTTATAAAGCTTTAAGGTTAAGGTTTTATTCAAAACAGAAGATTTTTTTTCCCTTCTACTTTTCACTTGTGTCATATCCCTTTAATTGAAGATACAGGGTATCCAGGGGGAAGGAAAAGGTGGGCTTTTGAGTATCACAAAACTCACTAAATTTCCACATTATTATTATTATGATTATTATTTACCTTGGATTACCCCATTATCTCATTTCTGATGTGGGGTATAAGGGAGGGAAAATACTTTTTCCTCTACCCTTCTGAGTTCTTAGCTGACACTCATGTAATAAAAGACAGAACAAGAAGAGAAAAACAGACGTTTATTAAGACGTATACTTCATTTATACGTGGGGGATATGCAGGGAAAAAAGAACCTTTCTGAGGGGTCAATTCAGTCTTTAATACCATCTGAGTAGAGGTTAGAGGGATGCAGGCCTCTTAAGGTGTAGGGGTCTGGGGCAGATTGCCCTAAAATGGGCCACTTTGACGTAAAGATTATTTTGAGTTAAAAGTAATCAAAACCCAGCAAATTCAAGAAAAGCTCTCTGCCTCCCCCTCAACTGTCTAAATTTGCATTGGGAAGGAGAGCCTGTGCCAGGAAGAGAGCTATTAACCACTCCTCTTTACCTAGGAACCTTACCTGAGCAAGAGGGCAACCTTATTTTTTTAAACATCTCTTTTTACTTTTTTGCTAATTGTGTTTCTCTCCTTTGTATTCTCAGACTCTGCCCCTCTGCTTAGCTCATATAAGCTTCATGTTGTCTCCTTGTCTTTGGAATCTCCCCCTTACGTATATCTATTATTTGATTTTCTCCTGTTAATCTGTCTCATGTCAGTTTAATTCTAAATCCAGCTAGAAGGACACTAGGTAGAGGAAAATCTTCCTCCCTGACAGAGGAGAGTAAATGATTTTTAAGACAGATGAATGGGCCGTTGGTAGAAGAATAGATGGAAGGTGTGATAGTTTGTGACAAAGTTTGTCTTACGATAATGTTCATGGTCAGTCTTCCCCAGCTGATGCAACTCTCTTGGCGGGGGGTGGTGGACAATGAGTTCCTTCTGGAGAATCTGTGTTGAGGTAGATAACTGCCGTTCAGAGGAATCCTCTCTCTGTTTGTCATGTGCCTACAGCTCCAAATAATCAGTATTCCAAAGCAGTGTGTTTTGGAGTAAAATGTCGTAAACTCCTACAATCATGTTTTACGGTGGCGTGTTCTGCTACCCTTCCAGGGTTTTTGTTTTTTCCCCAAAGATTTTATTTATTTATTTGACACAGAGAGAGAGATCACAAGTAGGCAGAGCAGCAGGCAGAGAGAGAGGGGGAAGCATCCTCCCCATGGAGCAGAGAGCCAAATGCTGGCTGGATCCCAGGACCCTGAGATCATGACCTGAGCTGAAGGCAGAGGCTTAACCCACTGAGCCACCCAGGTGCCTCCCAGGGTTTGCTTTAATTATCTCAGGAGAGTCTTAGGAGGGTTAAAGAAGATACGCTCTGGCATGGCGCTTTCACCGTTATGACCTCCATCACCTCCAACACCAGAAACCAATATTAATATACTTATCATTTGCCAGGCCTTCCGTTTTGTGTTTTACTTGGAGAATCTTGTAGAATTCTCCAAATCATCATTTTACATGCAGGGATACTGATGTCTAAGAAGAATCAGCACCTTAAGATTACGTAGCTAGTATGTGATTATAGGCAAGGACTTCAGTTCTTTCTAAAAAATCTTTTTAACAATTTATGACACTTTGGTTCAAAACTAATTCGAGTGTATGATTTAATTATTGAATATTCTTGAATTAATCACTTACCTGTCCACGCAAAAGTTATTTAATGGTTCCTATTTCTATGTGCTATTTTTTTTCCTTGCAAAAAGTGTGAAGATATTAAGAAAGCTGTCGTGAGACTACCATAATAATATTAAGAGGGAATAGAATCAGATTAATTTCATTTATATCATGTTAACCAGCCTACATTTGTGATCCATCTACTTGGGCACACAAGCTGCTTGCTGAATTGTGCTGGGACAGATAACCCTTAATTCCAGTGTATCCTGTTTTTGAATCATTTCATTAAACAAAAGCCTTTGAGTCTTCTTTTGTTGCCAAGAACAAATGGTTAGATTTTAGGAACTGTAGCTACTTTTGTTATTCACAAATTCCAGAGCCTTTCAAAATTTATCATTCACATTCTCAGCTCTGCACACAATCAGTCATTATGTCAGCAGCTGTCCAGGGAGCCTCGCTTCAATTCATTCAGCCAAATAATAACCATCAGGACATTGCTACATTAAAAATAATAATAAAATTAAATCCTTAAATAGCAGAGTTCTTTGCTTCTGTAGTTAAAAATTAATAACTTATATTTAGTAGAAATCCCATTGTATATTTTGACAGGGAGGGCAAAGCAGTATCTGCGTTGAAAATTAAATTAAACTGATTAGATTGATATGTTTTAAAAATAGAAAAGGTTATAAAGGGTTCCATTTCAAAATAAATGACTTCAAATGATTTATTGCAGGCTACCATAACTTAATCAGATGTTGGCTTTTGTTTCTGTAGTTCACTGAGTGGGCAATCAAAAATCTGTGACAATTTGAATAATTATAAATTTTGAAATAATTTTAATGCACAGAAAGAGCACAAGGCCATTTTTTTGCATTAGAGACAGTAAGTACATTACCATATTGAACATATAACCTGCTTTTGAATGTGATTTTTGAATGTGATTTTGAATGTGATACAATATATTTGTGATTAAATTCTAAATTACAACTTGAGTGTTCCCCTCCATCCATCTCCCACATGACGCACTTTCTCCTTTTTTTCTCCCTTTCTCTTGGTGTTCCATGGTGTACAGAACATGGAATATCATTCTATGTATGTATTGCAGTCAAGGCATAAATATAAATATTAACTTGTACAGTGTCATCGTGAGGCTGTGTCAGGGACACTTTCATAGAACTCATTTGTGGTCTGTCAGGTTCTCATTATTTTAAGTGTCCTTGATCATGTTCTTTTCTACTGATGCCCTAAATGAAAGACCATGTTTTTGTCTGCATCTTCACTTAATTTCTTTCTCATTCTAAAAATGAAGGAAATGAGATGAAATGCTGACTCAGTTTGTGAATTTGCTGGCAATTTGCTTTTAAGTCACATATGGAATTAGAGGCATCAATCTGTGCACAATGATGCCACCTTCTGCTGAACACTTTACATCTTTGAAAATATCTTTACTTTTGGAGTGTGGACTTGAACAAATGAGGAGCTTTATAGGAATTTAAATTCAGTTTTGGTTAGATGAAAAAAGATGCATGTGTGAGGTAACCTGAAGATCATTTTTCTTTTTCTTTGATGTACATGAAGACTATTGTTAGGAATCTGGATAACTCTCATAAAGGTTTATGTTTGGTATTTTCTCAATTATTGGCAAAGGCTTAATAATGAACAGTTCACTGTTCATTATAATTGAAATATAATCCAAAATAATAGAGATGGTTTCTTAGAAGGTTACCAATAATATTACACTTAAAGTAGAAAATGTGTACAGTATCCTTTATTGTTATTATTAACTTTCAAATTTTCAGTTGTCTTTTTTATCATCAGATATTGTGATCCAGGTTTCTTTTTTCAGACAAACATAGCAGAATGCTGAAAAGTGAATTTTTTTATAGATTTAAGAATATGTTTACCTTGTATTTATTAATAATGGATAGACCATACAAAGTTCTTCTGTTTATGTTAATGAAAGAAAAAACGTAGTTGAAATTTATCAATTTCCTAAGAATCATCTTCACTGAGTAATTCATACCCACATACAATGCCAGTATTTTATCTTCATGTAATTCCATCTTACTGGTGTCCTGGCCGTCATACAGTGTTTCAGTGCGAATGTTTCTAAAGGGTTATTGTGTTTTTTGCATGTAATTTAAAATCTGCCAAAATAACCGAAGATGCTCTAAATGCACAAAACTTCTAAACATATCTGATACAGGATTAATATGAAACTGGAATGAGCGAGCTTAATGAATGCCAAGCTTAATGTACAATCCATTTTTTGAATAAATCACACAGGAAAATTGCAGAGTGTGTAAATTACATAGCCATCATAAATCAATATCCACAGATTGCCCTGCCTTAGATAAGGGGTAGCATTGCAGAGGCCAAGACATACTTGAAAGTGGATGAGAGGAAACCAGTTAAAGTGAGAGAGGAACACCCATTAAGGAAAGGAAATGCTCAGAAAATTATTATAAAAGTTGAGCACACAGATTACACATCCCTGCGTGGTGGTTATTTTATGCAGAGTACAAGCTGGTTTTTACCATGTGACTGTGGCAGAATGAAGTTAAGCTATTTGGACCATTCTTGCCTTAATGCTCCAGAGCGAGTTCTCTAAATCAATGGCATTGTTAGAAGAGTTTCTTAATAAAGATTTTGTATTCGTTGATGAATCTATACATCGTGGTCTCTGTTCTAATCTCAAGTTGGTACAAGAGAATTAACTTTCCTGGAGGATACTGGTAATCTCTTAACGATTTCCATTATGGATCATCTAATCATTTTATTATAAAAACAGGTCCTGCCATCCATTTTACGTTAGTATTGGCTGCAGGAAAAATATTAGCTAGCAATGAAAAGATTTTAAGTTTCAAATACGGCTTTTTAAAATATCGTCTACACTCGCGAAGCAAGTTTTGTGATGAGATGTGAACACTTCTTTTTTTTTTTTTTTAAAGCCTTTCACAGGACCATATTAACTGCCAGGAAGTTTTGCCAAACAGATTTTAAGGGGAAAATCAGGCTATCCTAACTGTCCAAATGTTTTCTCACGTTTCAAACAAGCAGCTGCTGGGAGTTCCTGCCAGTAGTAAACCTTTCAGGCAGAATGTGAGCAGCTGCCAATCTTGTGTCAATATTTTAAATTCACTTACAACCATCTTAACTGGTGTAAAAATTTCTCTTTCCCCCCAAAAGGGCCAACAGATAACTCTTTTTGTTGCTTCATCTCATTTTACTCCCCTAGTGGTGAAATAGCTAAATAAGCAATATTAGTAGAGAAGGCGAGATTTCTTTGAATATTAGGAGTAAGAACAAATCTCAATTTGTCCATTGATGAGGACAAACCTGAAATAATATAAAAATTAAAAACAATAAGGAAAATATTTTAAAAAGTTACCTATGACTAGTTCAGCAGCTAGTCCTGTAATAAATTTATTTCATGCTTATCGCTAGAGGTTGGGTGTGTGTTTGTGTGTATATGAGTTTTGTTTTGTTTAAAAGAGAAGTCCAGAATTTGACTTTCAGAAACATACAGATCGAGATTGACAAAGGCAAGAAATAAATGCCTAGAAATTAGTTTGAAGGTATTTATTAAACACTGGAGAATAATTAACTGCTTGAGTTCTAGATTACATCATAAAAATTATATCATAATCTGTAGCCTAAAGGAATTTTCTCTGAGGTACTTGAGAATCAACAGTGCATGGTATTACTGGAGATGTAAATTGAGAGGAAACAATTGGCAGAAGATTGTGCCTGAGACCAGATTGGATGAATCTTTGTTTCCTAAAATAGGAGGATTTTATTATAAGGGTGCTGATAGGGAAGAAATTGAAGGTACAGTAAGATGAGGGGAGTGTGTAAGAGCCACTCATTTGTTAGGAGAGTGAGAATTTGCCCAATGCCAAAAATAATAACGTGAAGGCTACTTCCAAGTAGGTGTTTCAAGATCTTTCTTGTCCTTGGGTGTTTTTATCTAACAAATAGGTACTGGGGATTTTTTTAAACATTGGAACAATTTGTGGAACTGATCTTTGTTTGCTTCTTTTTGGACAACCTTTCACTTTCTCTCTTTTTTCTTCTTTTTTTAAAATTTTTGTTACGTCCTGAAAAGAATTCCTTCAGTCACAGATACAAGATTTAATGTTACCTCTAAAATTTTGTGAATTTTTTGTTATTCAGGTTGAAAACTGTTCAAATATATCATCATGCATATTCATATTTTTTAAATACCATAAAACTAAATCCTGGTTATTTATTTTAGATTACGAGATATAACAACAAAGTAATATGATTTTAAAAACCGAACTTCCAGAATTAGTGCACTTAATGCAAATAAGGCAATCTTTTAAAGTAGTCATTTTGGGAAACTATACACATTCTAGTGGTGAGGATGTTGCTGAATCATTTTTGAAACTTCTGTCTGGATCTGTCTTTATAAACAGTAATGGATAGGAATGTAAATACTACTGTTTTGCCAAAAACTATATGAACTATCTCTCTCTATCACTTTACTCACATGGCTTGGCTCAAAATATATTTTGACTTTTCAAAAAAATGAAATCCACTCCCCAAGGATAACAATATACTATGAAATATGCTGTGGCTCTCATTGGTACCTCCCAAACATTAATGATTAATGAATATGGGAATGAATTCTAATAGAAGTGCTAAATTCAAGGAGGGGTTTCCAGTATATCTCTTTTTAAGGTAATGGAAAATTTGCTATGTTGCATCCATGTTTTTAAGGTGATTTGTAAAAGGAATTGCATTCCTTAGTATGTATAAATTCTTTTTTTTTTTAAGATTTTATTTATTTATTTGACACAGAGAGAGAGAGAGAGAGATCACAAGTAGGCAGAGAGGCAGGCAGAGAGAGAGAGGGGGAAGCAGGCTCCCCACTGAGCAGAAAGCCTGATGTGGGGCTCGATCCCAGGAACCCGGGATCATGACCTGAGCTGAAGGCAGAGGCCCAACCCACTGAGCCACCCAGGCGCCTCTAAATCCTTATAAACTTTTAAAATTAAGTTAATTTATAATATCAACTCATGTGACTATCCAAATTTTTACTTTTCATTATGGAGTTCACACACTAAATATTTGCTTTTTTGGGAGAATAGCTTAGATACTAACTGTGTAGTAGATTGTCCGAGCCTGAGAGAGGGAATGCTTTCTCTGAAAGCCCAGTTTCAGCCTTTACTCTCTGTGTAGTCTTAGGAGAAAAAGTCACCTTGTCTTCCTGTTACTCAGTTTCCTCATCTGTAAATTGGGGATAGTAAGTGTCTCCCTTATAGTTTGTTTTAGAGATTAATAATTTAGAGCATGTGAAGTGCTTAGAATGATGTCCTGCTCATGAAGACGTAACCTAAATATTGACGATTAATAAGGTGATACTGATAGCTTTGAATTGATCCAGTCTTTTTTGCCTCACTAGCAAATTTAATATTAAAGGTCCTATCTCTGGTTTTCACCTGAAAGTAGTTATGGCAGATAACTGTTTCTGGGAAAGAACTGTTCGAGGACTAAATCTGTCATTTTCTTTGATTGATTGCTTGGAGTTTTATGCTTTTATAATAAAAACGAATTGATTCGATGTATATTCATTTTACATTTCAGGTGGCAGCAATGAGTCTGAAAAGTGGGATTTTTAAACTTAGTACAGTTTTCTTTATCAGGGGCTTAAAGTAAGTGATTCCATGTTCTTACACCGAGTGGTGAATTTTATGAACGGTTGTACAGACCACCTCGTCTAGTTTGATTTCCCCATTTCATTTAATAAATACCAAAGAATGCACACCGGCTTGGGATGGTTTCATAAAATACGCATCTGACCAAAAAAAAAAAAAAATAAAGATATATTAAACCTTGAGGAAATCACAATTTGAAGAAATGTACTTAAACACAACATGAAATCTTTGCTCTATTCACAAGTCATCAGGTTCCGTACCAGCCAATTATAATAGATAGGTTGTTTCTTCACGGGTGTGAACAGGTTCCTTCTCTGCCTTGGGAAGCAGCTGTGGCTGCTGTGCACAGATGTGACAGTCTCTCCAAGTAAATGAGCGCTACAGTGTTATTTGTGTAGCCACTGCTGATAACTGTCGAATATCTAGGCCGTGGCCCGCCTGCCTTGTTCTTCTGCTGCATTCAGAGTGGAAAGACTTCATTGTGGGATTGGGTTTGCCTTCAGGTAATTGATTCAATCCTTATTTCTCATTTTGTAGGGAAATGCATTTGATTTTAATCCAATAGTTGTGCAGCTCTCATGAGAATACCCACCGTACTACTGAGACAGAATTCTCTCTGTTCCCCTCAGGTCATGAGGCTTCCAACGTGTTTGTATTATCGAATAAAGTGACCGAATCCCGCACTCTGCCTTTGGGTTGTGCCATTGAAAAACCAACCCTTGAATGGCAATAAGCAGTGAGGAGGCCCTTAACAAAAAAATAGTCTTTTTTAAGCTTATTGTCTGAGGTTTTTTACTTTGTGCATTCTCATTCTATTTTATAGAATATGAATATTTTTTAGCATCTGTATGCTTACTATTCCTTTATTATTTTGCTTATTATAATTTTCAGGTTTTTATTTTAAAAGTTAATTGTGTGTGTTGTGTGTATATGTGTGGTGTTCTTATAATAATGATAACATGTTTCTGTGGTTCTGGTTGTGTCTGTTTGTGCTAGCTCCAAAAGTCCTTGGTGTAATTTCTCCTGGGTGTCTTCTCATTGATTTAAATCTCATAAATGAGTATTACTAATATAGTGAGTGCTTACTGAGATCCCAGAGCATTATGGACCTTTGACAGCGAGGTTTTTCTCCTCTTAAGATAAACATCACCTCAAGTGATCTACCAGTTCTAGGAGTAAATCGCTTTTGACAGTGCAAACACTGGTGTTTCCTGTTTTAGAATCCTGAGTCTCTGGATACTATTGCGCAAGTTTAGGCAAAGAAAGAGTTCTGGGTCATATTTATAACTCATTAAATTATGAAATAAGATCAGGTTATTAAATTATGAAGACAAGACTGTATTGTTCAAAACAAAAAACAAAACAAAACAAAACAGTGTTTCTTACCAATTTTAAGCCATGTACCTTGAATAATCCATTTTCAGGAATAATTTAAAGCACTTAATTCTTTGAAACAAAAGATTTTGTACATGATTTTTTCAACTACCTTAAGTCTGTAATAAGCAAGATATGATTTTGTTATAATACTACAATTGTGAGTATCTTCCTTTGAAAAGTGAGTTTTAGTCTACATCTGGGCTTTGGGCAGTAGGACATACTAGAATTAGACATATTAGTAGGACACATTAGAATTTCTACATTATTGTATTGGTCTAAAAGTTACGTAAGCAATTTGTACCTCTTCTGAGGAGAGTTTCAGTTTGAAGTACCAAAAACTATGTTATATATGGTATTGTAAAATGGATTACAATATCAGTGAGGCTTCTGTTTTTATAAGTATGGGCAGTTGCTGTAGGAAACCCTAGAGTTGGTAGGGTCTGTGGCAAACTCTTTCTAAATTATTAGGTTTTATTCATTTTTACCAACTGTTACTTGAGGAAATGAGGATTCATTCTTACTAGATCTTCTGATTTTTAAAGAGAAGTAGGGCATGTAGGTTTCCATGTGATCTTTACTAGTTTTTAAATGTTACTCTACTATTTCAAACTTTCTTTTTTTTTTTTTTACAAGATTTTATTTATTTATTTAACAGAGAGAGAGAGAGAGAGAAAGAGAGAGAGAGAAAGAGCAAGCACACAAGTAGTGGAAGTGGCAGAGGGTGAGAGGGAAGCAGGCTCCCCACTGAGCAGAAGCCCAGTGTGGGGCTGGATCCCCCGACCCTGAGATCATCACCTGAGCTGAAGGAAGATGCTTAACCTACTGAGCCACCCAGACACCCCTCAAACTTCTTTTTTTCTATAATTATTTAATAATAATGATTCATAAAAAGAAGATAGTATCTTTCCTTAAAGGCTTTTGTTTTTCTAACTCTCAGATTAGCCTGGGCTTAAAAACATTGAGACTCAATTGATGTAAACTAATATGTACACCTCATAAGAGTTCTCCTCAGTCATTTTTTTTTTTAAAGATTTTATTTATTTATTTGACAGAGAGAGAGATCACAAATAGGCAGAGAGGCAAAGGGCGGGGGGAAGCAGGCTCTCCGCTGAGCAGAGAGCCCGATGTGGGGCTTGATCCCAGGACCCTGAGATCATGACCTGAGCTGAAGGCAGAGGCTTAACCCACTGAGCCACCCAGGTGCCCCTCAGTCATTTTTGAGAGTTATATACGACTGGGTAGCCACCCCCTAAAACAAGATTTAGAACATTTTCATCACTCCAGAAAGTTCCCTAAGTGCCCCTTTCCAGTCAGTTCCACATACTTCCCTTGTCTAACCATTTTCTAAAACTTTATTTGAAAGGGCATAGGAATTCTTGCTTTTCAGCAGATGAAGCCCAAAGGCTACAGCAACCTTTGGTGATATCTTTCTATAAGGAAGAAAAAATGAACTCATTCTTTTGGTCAAGTGAGGGAGGGAAAGTAAATCATATTTGTTTAACGCTTATTCTGTGCTAACCACTACATACCCAGTATTGAATCCGTGTGTGCAAAAATTCTACCATTTCTAAAACACCATTTTCTGGATGCAGGGACTGAGGTTCATAATTAAAAGGCAGGTTTCCCAATGTCATATAATTAGTAGGCTCGGTGAGAATGAAAAACCAGAATCATGGAGTTAAAGATTATTTTTCTATAAGCCTGGGACTGTACTTTTTGAAGATGAATATGAATGAAAGAATGAAATGAAAGAATGAAAACTGATTATTTATGATAAGATTACCACAGGATGATGACAGTGTCTAAACTGTCTTGATCATTTATTAATTTCCTGACACCATTCTGAGATATTTTTTCCAACCTACCTTCAAATTTATGAGGTAATATTGTCATTCATATTTCACAGATCAGGAAACTAGGGATTAGAGATATTAAGAACCTTACACAAATTCATCTATCAAGTGAATCTTGGAACTGGAATTTAAACAGGGGTCTTCAACTTTAAAGGCTATTCTTTTTAGGGGTACCGTGGTGACTCAGTTGGTTGAGCATCCCATCTTGGTTTCAGCTCAGGTCATGATCTTTGGGGCGTGGGATCAGCCCTGCACTCAGCTCCATGCTTGGTATGGAGTTTGAGATCCCCCCCGCCCCGAGTTTCCCTTTGCTCTTCCCTCCACTCATGCACCTGTGTGCTCTTCTTCATAAATAAATAAGTAAAATTTGAAAAAAAAAAAAGACTGTGCTTGTTATAAAACTATTTCACTTGTTTTATTTTAATGTTTAAATGTTACTGATTTTTATTTTGACTGAAAACTATTCTTGATGAGTTACTCATTCTGTGACAAGTAAGTCCATGAATTATAGATATCAGTTAATGTTACGAAATATGAAAGAATGCATACAATATAGGTGTTTCCCAAAATATGGAAACAATATGAATGAAAGGATATGTTTTGTGTATAAACATCATATTTTTAAAAATTTAGAGTACAATTAAGGTATATAGCATGTTTTACTGAAAAGTGAGTTCTATAGTCCAGACACCGGATGATTAACCATGTAATTTTTTTTCCCATGGGTTGGGTGTTTAGTACAAATTAATCACACCCTTCTGTTTCATTCCTGAATCAACTGGAAATTAAGATCAAACTCTTATTTTTAGAATTATCAAAGCTAATTTGAAGAACGGAGCTTCAACGAGAAAGCAAGGTTTCCAATCCATCCTCCTCAAATACTCTCACCTACCTCTTTGTGGAGAGAGAAGTTGGAGAATTTAGATCTCGCATGAAGAAAGCAAGCATAAGACTTGTTCTAATGAATTTGTAGTAGGAAGAAAAGGATGCTACGAGCATGCAGTCTGTGAAAAAAGGAAAGGATCCAGAAAAAGGGAGAGGACCCTGGCATACGCATGCTGCTTTGATTGATGATTCACTGAAAACTAGCCTTGTACCAATTTGTCCAGTCCTTCGAGGTAGAATGAACAGGATCTCCTCTCTGACACTGTTCTAAATGTGAAGGGTTGTGGCGGAGCAAGAGCACTTCCTGGGAAGGTGTTGTGAGCGGAAGGAGAGAGAAAGGGGCCCGTCTATGTTCATTGCTGCTCATGGCTTTCATGTATCTTGAGGTTTCAGTTTGAGTGACCTAAAGGTGTTTGTGTATTTATATTTTAGGTTTTTTTTTTTTTTTTAAGATTTTATTCATTTATCTGACAGACAGAGATCACAAGTAGGCAGAGCAGCAGGCAGAGAGAGAGGAAGGGAAGCAGGCTCCCCGCTGAGCAGAGAGCCCGATGCAGGGCTCGATCCCAGGACCCTGGGATCAGGACCCAAGCCGAAGGCAGAGGCTTTAACGCCACCCAGGCGTCCCCCCCCATATTTTAGGGTTTTTAACACTTCCATAGTGGATACTTACTATGCTTAACCTGTTCATTCGCTTAAGACTGCTGCTCGTGTGTTAATTCAGCCTGGCACCATAACTGCATTTGAGATTCACAATAAAATAAAAACCATTAGTGAAGGCATCAGTCAGCAATAAAAATAGGGTCTGAAAAACGTGTACTTTAATTAAAAATGGAGGCTGTTGAAAATGAGAGATTAATGGAGTCATAAAGTAGAATAATTAAAATGCATATGTAAAACCAAATGGAATAATAGTTCTGAAGATTTGCCTTGTCTTAAAAGGGTCTCTGAAACCTTCCTTTCATCATTAAATTATAATTCTGAAGGTCTGAAGCCAGGGAAGGGGGAATTTGCACAATGAACATTACTGAGTGGATGATAAGAGTATTACAGTTTACTATCTTATTTAAAAAGATAATGTAATGGAAGAGAATATTATTTTGACTTTATATTTTATGTTTCTTTTCTTTATAAAAAGGTAAAATGCTCGTACTTTTACTGCATTTCCACAAAAGAATACTTCAAATTATGTGGCTCCAAAGTAAATTTAGGAGATCAGAATTTATTTTGAGTCATGAGAATGTAAAGCTTCAAATGTTGCTCATTTCTAATTGATTTTCCGGAGGGGAGAAAATGTGGAGGCAGAAAGGAACTCATATCTGTCAGTTACTTTTCTGGAGTCCTACTTGAATTCAGTGAATTAAGAGACAGTTTGGTCTACCACGTGGTTCAGTATCTCAGGTCACATCTCATACCCCAATTTGGCTCTGCCACAGTTTTATACTGGGCACAGGAGTCAAATCATTTAACTCTCCCTCCTTTTTTTTTTTTGTATCTACAATTTAAAATACAGAAGAATCACTACTGGGGACTGTTGCTAGCATCTTATGTACTCATTGTCTATATGTGAAAATTAGCAAGATCCTTCCACCATAATACTTCCATATTGCTCTGTAGCAGTGATCATTTATCATACTAAAAACATCTTGTCCTTATGTATACAACTTTCTCAATACATCATGTATACATATCAGTGTCTTTAGATAAGAATAACAACCTCATGTTTTAAAGAGGTTCAAAGGAAGGGGAAGGTCGATTGCTGGTAATTTCATTAGTTCAGAGTATAGCTTTTTCGGTATATTTGCCAATGGTCCTACAATAGATGTATGTTCTCCACAGAACAGTCTTCAACCCCCCAAAATGAAAGATATGATTTGGTTGTCCCATAAATCATCTTTCCAAGAAAGCAAGCTGTTCTTGCAATATGATGGCAGATGGAGCAGCTTTTTACCAGTGGGGGGTTTTGTTCTTTGCTGCCAAGGATATTGAGGAAAGAAGGAATTATGCTAATTTATCTGTTTTTCTCCTTTGCGAGCAACTTTACATATATCAAGAACTCGTTTTAGGATCTGAGTTATTATTTTTTGGCATTGGCACAAATTGTCTGCTGAATGGATATATGCTGTTTAACCTTTAAACATTAGATATGAACGCCATATACTGTCAAAGGGTCTTCTTCTTGTCGAATTTCAAAAAGTCATGGGAACGTTAAGGTCTCGAAAACATTCTGGGTAGTCTCACTGCCCAGTTTCTAAGATCATTTGCAGATTATGAGAGCTCTTAGACTTACTTTCTTTCTGGACTTACTTTCTTCTGGAAAAAAGAAGTAGGGACTTACTTTCTTCTGGATAAAACCTAATAAATATACATATATAAATTGGACCAACTCTGATTTTGATTAACCCTTCAGAGATTATTTATTAAATATCCAGGTTTCTGGAAGAATAGAGAGCTTAGGCTCTTAGCAAACCATACTTAGAGTACTGGGTTCGGATATACGTTCAAATGGTTTTGCTGTCTCTCCTGACTTTATACAATGGCTGCTCAAATGAAGAATCTGTTCTCCCTCTGTGACGAATACCGATTTTCCATTCTTAGCCAAGGGCATGGGTTATTCCAGGGCGTAGTCAAGAGATCAATCCATCAGGACATATAATTATATCCTCCACTTTGGTGCCTTCAAAGAGAGTATCTTGTGAGAATTATTAGTTTTCTCAAGCAGTCACCCATGTATTGAAATTGCAAGATCAAATCCAAAATCCTTTGAGCTTTTTTGGAATAAAGATAGCATGTGAAAATAGTGAGCATCCTCATTACAATTACTACTTTCTAAGAAACGCTTTTTCCATGCCCTCTAAGATCAGCTTATTTTTTTTTTTTAGATTTCCTTTGTTCCCTTTTCTTTCATCTGCTGCTTTTTACTTGTCCCACTTCAGGGGAAGATAATTGAATCACCTCAGGCTGAGTGCTTGTGGACCCTACAAATTTAATGCCTGTAAATAAATTATGCATGTTCTACAGGAGTTAGAAAGAGTGGAATGGGTATATTCTGGTCTAGGTTGTGACTTCAGATGAATAGTTAATAGCTTAGATGTCTTATATTATTCTGATAGAGGAAGCAGAAAGGATATCGAGATCTTAAGCAAGGACATTCTCTTTTGTGCCAAATTTTAGCTTTAGATATGTCTTGTGCTTTCTGAGCTTCTTATCCTGACTGTTGAATGATGCCGACAAAACAAAACAAAACCCAGAAAACAACCTACTATTCCTAGGGTGAAATTCAGGATAATATAGGCTGTATTGCAGTTACAAATAAAAGTTTTAACACAGTAAAGATTTGTTTCTTGCTTATATTCAGTGCATGTCAGGTGATTTTCTTGGGTTCTTTTCTAAATCATGATTTGTAGACCGAGGTTACTTCCATTTTATTATTATTCCTTCCAGAATATATGGCTTTTAATGTTGTGGTAGTATGAAAGGAGCTAGACGACCAGAGCTTCGTTTGAGGGCCAGGTCTGCCCACATTTTATAATGTGGGGTATGAGCTCTATTGTCTCTACCCATAGTTAGTGCTCCTATCATTTAACTCATTTAACAAAACCTATGTTTTTGCCTTCAGGTAACTTTCAAATCATGTTATACACACCTAGATACTTCAGGTGTCTTAGTGTTCATAAGCCATTATTTAAAAATTTAGAGGAGGGCAAAGTTGAAAGAATGACACCATTAGACTTCGAGATTCACTATAAAGCAATAGTAATTAAGGCAGTATGGTACTGGTGAAAGGATAGATAATTTTTTTTTTTAAAAGAAAATGGAACAGGGAAAGAGTTCAGAAGTAGACCCTCACAAATATGATCAACTCAGAGTACACTAAGGAGCAAAGGCAACTCAGTGAAGAAAAGAGTCTTTTCAACAGATGATATTGCAATACCTGGATATCCACATGTAAAACATATGAAGCTAGGAACACACCTTAATTTTTTCACAAAAATTAATAAATAAATGAAAGACCTAATGTAGCTCAAAACTATAAAACTAGAAGACAATATAGGATAAAGTTTTGGCAAGCAGGTAACTTACTAAGAAAGACGATGGAGATGGCAAAGAAGCATATGGAAATATGCACAGCACCATTGGTCATTAGAAAATGGTAAATTAACACAGCAATGAGTTTCCGCTACACACTTATTAGAATGGCTAAAATCCAAAACACTGACACCATCCAGTGTTGGTGAGGATACGGAGCCACAGGAACTCTCATTCATTGGTGATGAGAATGCATAATGATACAACCACTTTGGAAGACAGCGTGGCAGTTTTTCTTTCTGTTTTTAAGGTGTTTATTTTTCTAGAAGTTTTATTTATTTATTTTTAATAATCTCTGCACCCAACCTGGGGCTCAAACTCATGACACCAAGATTAAGAATTGTATGCTCTTCCAACTAAGCCAGCCAGGTGCTCTAGTATGGCAGGTTTTTGTTTTTGTTTTTGTTTCTTTTATTTTGTTTTTAATAATACTTTTACATATGGGGGCACCTGGGTGGCTCAGTGGGTTGGGCCTCTACCTTTGGCTCAGGTCATGATCTCAAGGTCCTGGGATTGAGCCCTGCATTGGGCTCTCTGCTCAGCGGGGAGCCTGCTTCCTCCTCTCTCTGTGTCTGCCTCTCTGCCTATTTGTGATCTCTCTCTCTGTCAAATAAATAAATAAAATCTTTAAAAAAGTAATACTCTTACATATGATTTAGAAGTCATGCTCTTTGGTATTTGTCCAAATGTTGAAAACATACGTCTACACAAAAATCTGCACATGAAAGTTTATAGAAGCTTCATTCATAATTGCCAAAACTTGGAAGATAGGTTCATGGATGAATAAATTATTATATCCAGACAATGGTATATTATTTCAGATAAAAAGAAAGGAGCTATCAGCACATTAAAAGACATGGAAGAATCTTACATGCATATTTCTTGGTGAAAAAGCTAGTCTGATTCCACATGCTATAATTTCAAATATGTAATTTGGGGGGGTGTCTTTTTTGTCTTTTTTGTCTTTTTTTTGTCTTGGAGGTAGGGGGCAAGTGTTCAGGAGCTCTTGGTGCGTCAGTAGTTTCCTCTTCACAATCATAGGCTTCTGACTGCTCAGGATGGTGTTGGTCCTGTGAATGGCAGCCATACGCAGATCTGGGTGGTACTTGTTCTTGTGGATCATGTGCCTGATTCTGCGAAGTGTAGCCCAGACATTCTTATTGATGGTAGTCCACTGGTGGGAGGTGACAGGTTTCCGCTGGCCTGTTGTCTGCTTCATGACTACCACTACGCTTTTGCTTTCTGGTTACTGGTGCCACGCACATAGTTGTGCAGTGAATCAGCTCATTGTAGAGGAGGAGCTGCGAACCTTCAGTTTCTTGGGTTCAGTGCTGTATATCTGCTTGTTCCTCTTGATCAGGAAGCTGGAGCTGTTGCACAAGACTATCCCTTGCAGGTGGGTGGAGATGGCAGCACCTCCTCTTGCTATAGTACTTGGAGACAGAAAGAGTCCAACTCTGCAATAATTTTGGAAAGGGAAAACTTGAGATATAGTAAAAAGATAAGTGGTTGCCAGGGACTCATGAGAATGGGAGAAGGATGGACAGTAGGAACACAGACAGATTTTAGGGCGGTGGAACTATCTTGTAGTACACTATAATATTGATGTATCTCTCCATAAATTTGTTAAAACTCATAGAATACACAATACACAGAGTGAACCCTCCTGTGAACTATGGCCTTTAGTTAATATTTGTTGACTGTAACAAATACATCACACTAATATAAGATGTGCTAATAGGGAAAACTGTATGTTCAGGGAGATAGAGTAAAGTAGTTTATAAGGGAACTCTATACTTTCTGCTTAATTTTTTTTGTGGCCCTGAAATTTCTCTAAAAATAGAGTGGATTATTAAACATAATTTAAATACATCTGTTATTTCACCTTACTGTAACAGACAAACTTGTCTTTTTCTTTATTGAGCAGGAACCTACCTCGTACATTTCTGAGTGTGCCCACCTTTTGCCATATAGTAATCTCTTGGGCACTTTACCTTTCCCACTTGCTGGAGGTGAGCACTTTCCCATACTGTTAGCTCCTTGGAAACTATTAATTTTGCTGCAGATTCCAGTCAGTTTATTCAAGCCCAGTGGTTCTCAACTGGGGGGTAATTTTGCTTTCCAGGAGACATTTGACAATGTCTGGAAACATTTCTTGGTTGTTACCATTGAGGTGGGGGACGGTCAATGTGTACTATTGGAACCCAGTGAGAAGAGCTCAGGGATGATTCTACACATTCTGTAATGCACAGGACAGCCTCCCATGGCCAAGAAATACCCATTCTCAAATGTCAATAGTATGATGGTTAAATTCTGCTTAGCCTCCCCGTTTTTCACACTTTGTTGGAAATGGAATGCCTTATCTAGTTATCTTCATCACTCATTAATTCAGTCATTGGATACTAATGAGGTAACTACTGCAATAAGAACTTGTAATTGATGTTTTTAAGTACGAACACGTACATGGGAGCTTGATACAACCTGGGGTATCAAGGAAGGGATCTTGAAGCTGAGATTTGAAGAGTAAGGGATAGTGAAAGTTGTGAGAGAGGCCTGGAGAATGCTATGGACAGGGAAAAGTGTTCAAAGCAGAGATAACACTTTCTGAGACTGGTAAGAATCAAACCTGCCTTCTCCAGAGGAGGAATTGCTCAGTTCTTACCTAAGATAACTCACTGGTGTCTTGTCCCACACCCTTACTTCTGATTTGATATCTGGTCCATGGTTGACTGTGGACAGTCTTTGATTCTTTACATCAATTCCAAGACACAGAATTCATAACTGCTTTATAGGTCATCCCAAACCACCCACAGGAATTGAGTGAAAGGTCTGACGTACAACCTAAACTAGCCACAAATTCCCCTGTGGGGAGCCTCAGGATATTAGGCCAGGGCTCTGTATAAACCTTTTTCCATGGTATTAAGGAAACTAAGCATTGTCCAAAGGCAGTGGTAAAAGTGTAGTTCAATCATGATACATACCAAGTAATGTGTGTAATTGTTGAATCATTTTATTGCAAACCTGAAACTAATATAATACCCTATTAACTGTACTGGAATTAAAAGAGTAAAGATAAGTCAAAGAAAGTAATTCAGTATAAGCCTTAAAAAAAAAAAAAAAAAAAAGTACAAGTAATCCCAAAGGAGGGACTGCAGAGACAGGGAACCAGGATGGGCTTGCTTTTAAGTCTTGGCTACATAAATTTAATAGGACTCTTCCTCTTAGCAGCAACTTCTGGAAATTATGAAAGAAGACTAGGGACCAAGAGATACAGCGAGAGCCAGACTTGATTGGCTTTTATGGGGCTTTGACTGTTGTTTTCTAAAATGCCATAAAACCATTTTCAAATTGCTCTCAGTCTTAGTAATGAGTTCTCAAGATGACATCACTTCTTAGAAAGTTAAACATGAAATGAACTTCTAGAAAAAGTTTGTCTAATTTCTCCCTATTTTCTAGTTATGTATCATGTATAAAAATATACTTCTGAATTCACATGCTTTATAGTCTTTCTTTTGTAGATATCTATTGAGAGTATCTATTATGCACCAGAACTGAGGTACTGAGATATAACAAAAAATGAAAATTTAGGCGCCTGTGTGGCTCAGTCATTAAGGTCTGCCTTCAGCTCAGGTCATGATCCCAGGGTCCTGGGATCGAGCTCCGCATCGGGCTCCCTGCTCCTTGGGAAGCCTGCTTCTCCCTCTCCCACTCTTCCTGCTTGTGTTCCCTCTCTTGCTGTGTTGTGTCTCTTTGTCAAATAAATAAATAAAATCTTAAAAAAAAAAAAAAGAAAATGAAAATTTATTCCTGTTCTCATGAAATTTAATTTTATGTGGGTAAGGGGATAGACTATGAGAAAAATTATAAATAACTTATTGAATAGAACGATTTCAGATAATGCTAAATATAATTAAAATAGTACAAGGTAAAGAAATGTAGAGCGATCTTGGGATGCTGGCATAGGCTCCTTTAGGGAGTAAGATTTGGGATGAGACCCAAATGATAACAAAGAGGAAGCCTCTTGAGCTGCTGGGGGAATAGCAAATGCAAGAGCCTTGAAACAAATGTGGCTTATTTCAAAGGCAGAAAAGGCCAGTTTGGTTGGCATTTAGTATGGCAGGCCAAGTGGGATAAAACATAAAGTTAGAAAGATATGCTAGGTCTGAATTATGTAGGATCCTAAAATGCCACAGTAAGAAATTTAGATTTTCTTCTACTTGTAAATCAGTTTAGATAGTTACAAGAAGGAAGAATGATAGATCTCATTTACCTTGTAAAAGATCATTCTGGTTAGTAGATGGGTAATGAGCTGGGGGTGAGTTGGAGGTAATAGTAAAAGGTAGGGGATCAGTTACAAGGCTTTTTCAGGTTTTCAGGTGAAAGATAATGGTAAGTTTCTAGAATTGTAGTAGTGAGCTATAAAAAAAAACTGGTTTGATTCGGGAAATGATTTGGAATTATTCCATTCAGTTCTATTCATTTTGATGTTTTTAAGACTGTTTACCTTGGGATTTTAAATATTTGAGTACATTTTTTGTGAATATATCAAGTGTCTAATATATAATGTGGTGCCCGCCCCCCTTGCCCCCTTTCCTTCCCTCCTTTTGAACTATGGAAAGGGAAATAAACAATTTTAGGCCATTTTCCTAATGCCTCTTACTCAAGATGAATTTTGTTAAAGACAATTTAGTAGTTAAATTCCCGATACTACAAAAATTTAACAGTGTAAATTGATTTGTTATAAGTTTTTTCGTAAGGGTTTACCTTTTAAACTTCCACTCGGACTTAACTTTTGGGGGTATTTTATTATCTGGAAAGGTGTAAAATAAACCCTGAAACTTAATGAAATGAGAGCTCTGTTCTCAGTTCCCTTACAGCTCTGAAAACGGTGGTCACTTTTTGGTGGTGTGATTGCTTTGTTATCAACTGTGAGGCTGGAACGGTAATGCAGGTTTTGAAGCACGTTAGTATAGTTCTTAGAACTAAATCCAGGAGAGGATAGGCTGACTTCTATCTAACCTGCTGGTACTGCTAAAGAAGTAGCGATTATTTTAACTTTTTAAAATATATAGCAGATTTGTGGTGGAACCATTTGCAGGTACCCTGGTAGATTGAAGGCACTTTTGACCCAGAGATTAATAGGAACCTCGCAAAGGCTTTTGCCATGTCATTATTCAAAGAGCGGTTAGAGTACATTCATTATGTACTGCCAGGATCCTTAAGGGGTTTATAGGAGGGCTGGAAATGGATCTCTCTACATCAAAAGCTATTAACTTGTTTTTTTCTTCTTACATAAGGGAGACATTAGTAGGCTTTTTTTATGCACTGGGTTTCATACTTTTTTTGAAGGGCACAGTCAGTATGAATTGTGAAATGTGAATGCAGATTAGTGGAGAGCGAAGTAGCTTGTTTCCCAGTTATATTTTTTGATTGGAGAAAGAAAGGCAAAGTGAAGATTGCAGCTTTTCTTCTTATAGATACAGTATCCAGGGACTGTATTAGGTTTCCAGCCTGTCACACTAAGTTTTAATAGCAAAATATCTTCTGAAAATCTTTTTTACTCTTCTCCACCCTGATGTAAAAACTCAAAGGGAGAGCTATTATTTTTGTGCATTATAGAAAGAAAATAAATAGGATATTGTTGAAAATAAATGAATTTTTTTCAATGTCAATCTGCTTAACTTTGAAAGAAGATTATTATAAGCAACACTAGACAAAGAGACTCAAGATGAAGATTTTGGCTCTGGTTTTGCTAATGGACCAAACTTACCATTTCAGAATTCCAGTTACCTGGCAGCCAAAGGGCCATAGTATTTGCTTTGCTGTGAGGTCAAGATTGTTTAGAGGATCAAATGAGGTAATGCTTGGAAAAGTTTGTGACTCATGAAGTAGTGTCGCATCATTGTAGTTCTCATGATTTGAGTCATCACTCCTTTTCAGAAGAATTCACAACACACACAGTGTCTGCTGCGGTCTTGTCACTGTTCTGGGGAGCTAGCTCATGCTAGTTCACAGAGTGACAAAGACACTCTGCATAGTTTTCAGATAAGTGTCATCAGGGACCCTCATCAGGATAATAGCTTTGCACCACCGAATACGCTATGATTGTAGTATGCACCACGTTAGCCCAGTTACAACAGCTCTAAGATTGTGCAAATGTGAAAACTCCTTCAGTTAAATTTTCTGTTTTTTTCCTTGGCAAATTTAATACCCAGAGAATTTAAAATGTTTTAAATAGGATTATTATGTCGACAGTCACAAGGCTAGTGAAATCTCATATTTATTTAGCAATTTTTCGCTATCAGATATTTGGCAAGTCCTATAAAATAATTCTCTAATTTGATTCTTATAACAGTCTTGCATATTATGATCACTTTAGTTAAAATGGAAACTTGAAGATATTAAATAATTTGTCCAGATGCCATCTGGTATGTGGTATAATTAAGAACCAGGCTACCTGGTTTTAAAACAAGCCCTGAAGTACTAACTTAAACTTCCTTTCAAGGTTATTTTTTTGTGAAAAATGTAAACAAAATTTTATATTGAAACGTGGTATTTTTGGAAACTCAAAAACACCAGTCAAGAAAAACACAATCTTTCACTATTGGGAAAGAAAATTTTGGTCCTTTCTACAACAACTTGGAAAAAAAAATCACGGAGTAATTTGACAAAAATCTAGACATCAGTAGTACTTTCTGTCCTATATTTCCAAGATATTAAATTTTTCCTTTGTCTTTTATTCTGTTCAGAATCTTGGGTATATTTACATGTTTATACTTACAGAGCTAAGAAAAGGATGGGAATGTCTGACTAATTCTTGAAAATCGACTTTATTGTATTTTGTTGGTTTAGAAATTCTTCCCCTTCTCACCTCGTGTTGTGGTTGATGAGCAGTCCTGAGTATGCAGTCTATAACATTTAGCATCAAAGAATGTAGACCCAATCCCAGTTCGCTATTAGTGAGACTCCTATATTGATAATTTGTGTATTCCACCGAGTTCAAATTTGGTCATACATAAAATGGGAGTAACTATTAAAAAGCTTTTGCAATGTGCTTGAAAGTGCTTTGTGAACTATCGAATGCTATATAAATAATTAAATTAAAGATCGTTAAGCGATATCATTAAGTGATAAACTGCAGATCCTGAGCAGTTGCATAGTGTAAGGGGCTCACGTCAGTATAACTTTCTTAAATTTTAAATATAAAAGAACTAAAATATGTGCATGTGCTTTGGCGAACTGTTTCTCCTTTACTATACACTGAATTTGGTCCCCCCTCTTCAGCTCCTATGTTGAAGTCCTAATCTCAATGTGATTGCATTTGGAGATAGGTTCTGTGAAGCAGAAATAAAGGTTAATGAGGTCCTAAGTGTTGGGCCCTCATCCAGTAGGACAAATGCCCTCATAAGAAGTGAGACTAGACACCAGGGCTCTCTTGTCCATGTGACGATATAGTGAGAAGGCAGCTGTTTGCAAGGCAGGTACTAAATTGGCCAGGACCTCGATCTTTGATTTCCCAGCTTCTGGCATTGTGAGAAATACATTTCTGTTTAAGCCACCCAGTGTGTGGTATTTTATTATGGCAGCCCAAGACACGTTTTCCAGCGTACTGATATAGCTAAGGATAGTAGTAACGAATAGAACTAGTAATAAGTTACTAGTAATAAGTCATACACATACACAAAGAGAAAGGGAGGTTGATACTAAGGAATGCACTCAAGCTGGAGAGTCAAGTAAGAGTTGATGCTGATGTCTTGAGTCTGAAGGCTCATTACTCAGTAGAATTTCTGTGTTGCAGCCTAACGGTACAATTCGTTATTCCTTGTGAAACCTTGGTCTTTTCGTTCTGTGGGCCTTCAATTTATTGGACGAGGCCCAACCATATTCTGAAGGGTAATCCACTGAAATAAAGTCAACGGATTATAAATGTTAATCACATCCCAAACAAAACAAAACAAAACCAAACCCCCCAAAACTGAAACACCTTTGCAGCAACATTTAGAACAGTGTTTGGCAAGCAACTGGTCATCGTAGTCTACTGAGCTAACAAAATTAACCATTACACTGCTGCAACAATTTTCTACAAATTTAGTGGCTTAAAATAACATACTTATTACCTTAAAGTCTGGAGATCAGAAGTTTGAAATGGTTTTAACTGGCCGAAAGCCAAGATGTTGGCGGGACTGACTGACCTCCTTTTGGAGGTTCTAGGAGAAAATCTCTTTCCTCTGTTTTTCAGTTTCTAGTCTGTTTGCATTCCTTGGCTCATGGTTTCATTCCTCTGTCTTCAAAGCTAATTTCTTCTTTTTTCCTAATTCCCTCTCTTCTACCAGTATCTTCCTTTTGTAGGGTCTCTTGTGATTACACAGGTCCACTGAGATAATCCTCCTAATCTCTTCATGTAAAGATCTGCAGATTAGCATCCTTAAATCCATTTGCAACCTTAATTTCTCTTTGCCATGTAACATGAGATATTCACAAGCTCTGGGGTTTAGGACATGGGACATCTTGGGTGGGCAGTGGGGAAGGGACGTAGATTCTTCTGCCTACCTCATTAACTGATCTTTGTGGTCAAAGAAGCATATGGTAATTATTGTGAGGAGACCTTTAAGTGAAACCACCAGAGTTGGCAGCCCAGCCCTTTCCCCTATTAACTGAGCTCCTCTGGTAGGTGACTTCATTTTGCCCCAGGTTCTCATCTATAAATTGAACTAGTCGTTTTGAGAAGACTGAGTTGATACTTGTAAAGCACCTAGAAGAGTGATTAGCACATATCAAGAATTCTACTCATTTGTCTCTTACTTTTTGATTACAGGTTTCAACTGATGTTGTTTAAGAGAATTAAAAGTAATGTAAATTGGTCACAGGGAAGGAGATAGATCTAATAACAATCAGTTTGTTACACAACTTTCCTTTAAGGTTTTGTGCAACCCAGGATAACTTACTTTGTTTATTTTATATTACCTTGCAATTTGGAAGCATTGCAACATATTCTATATATACACATGTACCTGCTAAATAAAAGATACTTCATGCCTGCAAATGGGAATAGATAAACCATTACCAGAAAGGTTAATGAGTATATTAAAATAAGAGTGTTTGAAGGAGGAGTTGATTGTGTCTCGACTTTCCCCTGCTTTGAAAGAGGAGGCGAGTTTTAGAAAAAGACATAGAGAGTTAGGCTTATTATTTCTAAGAATATATAGCTCTATAATTAAACATTAAATCATCTCAGTAGAGAATCAGAATCAAACGCAGATTAGATTATAAAATCAACTTCAGACATAGATTTGTGTTTGTAATTTTTATTGTTGGAAATGAGAGTAATCTGCCAAATAATTCACCAATTAGGAACTGGCAATTCAACAGGCAAGTATGGAAGCAGCACAGATCATGTCTTCTTTATATTGAATTTGAAAATATTTGTAAAACACTTTGATATGCATGTTTTGAGATTTAAGATTTTTGACAGCAATGGCTGCATATTAAACATGTTTGCATTTTTCTATCTTAACTCTCACAATACCTGTATATGACAAATACTGTGAATTTAGTACTTTCATTGGCATAGTTAGGGAGAAGCTATATTTTAACCAAGCACCTGGGTAATGTAATCCACTAAATCATACATGAAATAGAATGTTAAATTCTGAAAGTTTCAAAAATTAACCTTATTACCATAGTTATAATAGAGTTTTTATTGTGTGGAGCTCTGACTTTACAGATGATTTCACTGAATGCATTCCTTAAAAATAGTGTATACAAAATTTGTAACAGATTTTGTACTGTTTTTGTTTATGTTGTAGAGCAATGTTTTGGTATTAACATATGCTTGTATACTAAGGCAGAAGTACTATTGAAATGTGAGCAGAAAGAAGTTTTTTAGTAACTCAATAGAAAATATCACTTTGAAAGTAGTATGTGAATTCTCATTTACTTAACTGACTTTTCCTATTTATTTATTTATTTATTTATTCATTTTTTAAATAGGTATTTGATTACCATGTTCCAATACTAGTTTTAGGTTCGGAAGACAAGGTAAAATGGAAAAAAATCCTGCCCTTATACATTTTATATTCTGGACTTTTTCCTTTTTTTTGCTAGTGTATTTCGTTATTTTTCTTGGTAAATTTATGGTAGGTTTTTTTTGTTGTTGTTAGTAGGTATGTGAAATAAATTAGAGGAGTAAAATTGTATTTAATAAGTTACTTATATAAAAAGTTAATTTTGAACTACTGTGATATAGGAAGAGAAGGGGGCAGTGAGTGAAAAAAAATATTGATTACTTCCATATTGCAGAGAATTTTGTCCCTTTAGGAATGCTAGAACCTATTACATTGAAAAGTATATCTTCCCTATAGGAAATTAAGATAAAATATAACTTCCATAGAGGAATAAGAAACTAGAACCTAGAGAGTTAAATTGTTTGCTTATGGTTGTACAAGTGAAGAGAAAGCAGGAGCCTCAGCTGGGACAAGAAACCAAGCGTGGTTCATTCCAACATAAATACTCTTAATCCAAATGAAACCTGTCATCTTGGTTTGTAGGTTACTCACTGTCTTGAGTGAGATGTTTCTGGTGTTTGTATGCTGTTAATATGTGCTATTTTAAGAGGAATTTGAAGTCTTTTTGCCACATTGTATACATTATCACACAGAAGGAGTTCTCTGACATCATACCCATTATAACCTATTGGAATCCACACAGAAGTAATAAGACAGATTCCTTTGTCTGCATCTCAGTGGCGAGTCTAGGAAATCTGTGATTTATATTGAGGTTTCAAATGAGCACTTAAATATTTGAAGCTAGTTTAAGAAAAAAAAAACATTTGTTTCTTGTTTAATTAATATAGAAAATAGACCTCTATAAATTGTTTTTTTAATCAAGAAAATTAATTTTGAGTCTTTATAAGCATGAAGTCAGTTTTTGCAGTTACAATTTACTTGTACCTCTTTCCTTAATTTTCATGTACATGGAAAATTTTTATCATTGAAAGAAGTATATTTTGTTAATCTAAAAAATGTTACATATATAATGAGATCTTACAATAAGCATTTTTTGAGTAGTGACCATTTGCCATGCCTTGGGTTTAAGAGAATATATTTGCCAGTCTCTTTAGTAAGGAGCTAATTATTTAGTGATACATTCACTTTGTTTAAATGTTGTCTGAGACACAGAAGGAGGTATCTGGTCATTTGCTGTGTTTTATTAGATATTTTCAATAAAGTACTTACTACTATTTAAGCAATTGTAAAACTATTATAAAATATATATATATATATATATATATATATACATGTATATATCTATATATATGAATTCCAAGTTTGCTATTAGGCTATATCTAGTCTGAAAATTTTATGAGTATTGGTATTGCCCCAGAATGGTAATTTTTTGCCAAACTACTTTCATATTTTATACAGTAAGATCTAAATTTAAAGAGTAATTTAAGTTTATATAAGCTCAAATTTTGGAAAATATGTAAAACAGAAAGTTGAAGAAAGAAGATGCAAAAACATTTAATACTCTTCTTGCACTAAAGGTTATTCAGAGTAAACAGCTATATAGTTAAAATAGCATATTTTGGTAAACAAAGGACTTATTAAGCCATTTAACATCAAAATTTTTCAATGAAATCCTTTTTTTAAGAAAAAGATTTTATTTATTTATTTATTTGTCAAAGAGAGACACAGAGAGAGAGCACAAGAAGCGGCACACAGAGGGAGAAGGAGCCTCCCTGCTGAGCAGGGAGCCCAATGCAGGATTCTATCCCAGGACTCTGGGATCATGACCTGAGCCAAAGGCAGATGCTTAACCGACTGAGCCACTCAGGTGTACCTTTTCAATGAAATCTTTTTCATTCATTCACCAATTTTTTTTTTTTGAGTTTTATACTTCAGATATTCAATGTCATGCAGCTGAAAATTCAGTGCATCCATTATGTGAGGGTAGCCTTGACAATTATATCTGTATCATTCCCCAATTTCATTCATTCCCCAATTTCAATGAAATCTTTAAAATATTTTAAGGGGTAAAAACATAAATAAAAAATAAAATAAAAAAATATTTTAAAGGGTTTCTCTTTCTCTATGAGGTTAATGGGGGAGAGAGCTGTATTAAAATTTGCCACTAAACTATTTCATTTTTGCTTTGAAGATAAAGCAACTAGTGTTAAGGGAAAGAAACCAGTTTATATTACAAGTTTAAGAATGGTGAGTGAACGTTATACTGAAAAAAATTAGATTTGTGTTGGAAAATTTAAAATTTCCTCTCTTTTGGGGAACTTTTGCTCTGATACTTTGGTAAGTTTTCAACGCTGTGTGTGTTAAGATTGGATGGTGTATCTCTCTTTGGCGTTAATGGGAATCACTTGGCTAAATCAGCTCATGCCGTGCTGAAATAATGTTTGAGCTGTTTTGGCTATCATAGATGCTAAAATAAAGTTTTTATTGTCCACAGTATAAATATATAGTTAGATAGTTGTAAGCACATTTATTTGATATAGGGTTATGTGAGTTGTTATACAGAGCTTAAATCTAATACATTACCTCTTAATATTGAAAATAGTGGTGTTCGATGAACTAAACTATACATTTTACTTCAAACAAGACAGGGATGCTGTGCTTTATTTTGACTTCATTTTACTCCTTTCTGTGATTCTGAAAAGAAGTCACTGCAGGACAAAATGAGAGCACCCAATGGATTCATTAATGTAATACCATATGTTAGGAATATTCTTAGAGTTTCCCTCTTTATCTCCATTGTCCTTATTTTTAAACTAAGTATATCCAGGTCTTCAATAACATTCTATCTAGCCTAAGCTACACATTGAGTTTTACTTATCTTTTTTCTTCATTTAGCTGGTTGAGGCAAAGAACATAAAATGTATCTTGTGAGATAACTCCTAGCTTATTTTCTTTTTCTGTTTTAAATACAAGTACATGTTTTCTCATTCAAGTGCTTTTTTACTGCATCTTTTTATTTTTTTATTTTATTTATTTATTTGACAGAGAGAGATAGATCATAAGTAGGCAGAGAGGCAGGCAGAGAGGAGCCGGGAAGCAGGCTCCCTGCTGAGCAGGAGCCCGCTTTGGGGGCTCGATCCCGGGACCCTGAGATCATGACCTGAGCTGAAGGCAGAGGCTTAACCCACTGAGCCACCCAGGCGCCCAGACTGCATCTTTTTAAAAGCTGGATTTAGAGAAGTTCAAACTTACTATAAAGCTAATTTGTTAGATATTGGCTACAATTATATATTGTTTTTGTATAGTGTTTTTTAGTTATAGAATCTTGTGACTATAAAAGCCAATCAAGGGGCACCTGGGTAGCTCAGTGGGTTAAAGCCTCTGCCTTTGGCTCAGCTCATGATCTCAGGGTCCTGGGATGGAGCCTTGCATTGGGCTGTCTGCTCAGCAGGGAGACTACTTCTTCCTCTCTCTCTGCCTGCCTCTCTGCCAGCTTGTGATCTCTCTCTCTCTCTCTCTCTCTCTGTGTGTCAAATAAATAAGTAAAATCTTTAAAAAAAAAAAAGTAAATAAACTTAAAAAAAAAACGCCAACTAAAAACAATTTTTTGATCATTTAAGAATGATGATATTGCACTTCTTGTTTAATACTTTCTGGTTAGCAGGGTCCAAGTAAGAAACATCCTAAGTTTTGCTGTGATTGTAAGTGTTTTCAACCTCTCTTTATATTAAGAGGGTCTTTCTTGGTTTGGTTTCTTACACTCCAGAAATCTCCGGGTCCTCTTCCTGCTTTATTGTGTACTGTTCTCCATAGTCCCTCAAGCTGAAAATTGATCTCCAGCCAATAGGGTGCAGTGATTTGACCTGCTCCCTGATCAGTCCCGCTCTGATGGTATGAATGAAATTCATAGTGGGGGTTTGATTACTATCTCTGTTAGGACTGATCTGGTTGAAAGGGCTGTCAAGCTGCCTGAAATTGGGATGCTTTGGATGTTTGCCATAAAGACTTCTTTGCTCACCAAAAGAGCTAAATTGAGTAGAGATGAAGGACTGGTGTGTATTGATTACTTTTTCCCCCTTGGTTCTGAACAGCTACAGGACAGGATTCAAATTTAAAAGCTACAGGACAGGATTCAAATTTAAAAACCCCTTAGCATTTAAGTAAAATAACTCCTCTTGCATGTCTTCCTGTTGTGGTTTCAAATAACTTTATAAAATAAAACAAGTTACATGCTTGAAAAAAAAATACCTGTTGAGCTGGCTAATGGAAACTCAAATCTTTAACCATATGATCATTGCTCCTACCTAGTCTTGAAAGCTGATAGTAATGTCAGAGTTTCCTTCCTATAGGGATCAAACCATCCTTTGTTTGAAATGAAAAGCCGGTCCTTTGATGTTTCACTGAGCTTTTACTTGTTCTTTTCTTTCTTTTTTTCTTGCTTCTATTCCAATTTGTTTTAAAAGTAGACATTTGATTTTTTTCCTGATTTCTATAAAAGAGGATAGATGTTCAGTGAAAAGCCAACAATACAGAAAATTCTAGAAAAGAATAAAGTCATTTGACATTTCTACAAAAATGAATTTTGTTAAATTTAGGTCACTATTCTTCCGGATATCTCTCTGTGCACAGATACTGAATTGATGGCGTTCTGTAAACTGCTTTTCTTTTCTCAGCAGTAAGTCATGACCATTTTCTAAGACAAATATGTATGTGTCTGGCTCTCTTTTTATGACTGTACAAGATTCAGGTATTTAACTGATTTTCTAATGGTGGGCAAACAGAGTTGTTTACAGTTTTCTAATGTCATAAACAAAAGTAGAGGAACAATTATGACTTACTCATTGTTTTTTGTCACGAGATAGTGATTTAAGCTGTGTACATAGGGATATCTTATCAAGGTCTAGATGCACCTAAGAAATATGTAGGGAAGTTGGACCTCCTTTAGGGCCTGGAATCAACAAGAAATAAATTGGGGTCATTTTTGGGCACTTTTCATTGTTTTAGCTTCTCTGGCACCTGCTGGCAGTCTTTCATCAGTGTTATTTAGTGGAAAATGACTGTTCCACTATTACATGTTCTCACAATTTGAGGTTGATTAAAGTTTTCTCTTCTATTTCCAAATTCCAAAGAGAGAAACAGTATGTAGTTAGCATGGGTCAAGTGGCTCCTGCTTTTCTAATCAGCTAGGTTTGAGGAGGGGAGAAGGACCATAGCTTGAGCACTTAGCAGGAAGAGTGCAGGTGGTATGTGTGTGGGCTTTCTAAAGAGAGAGAACGATGATGGGGAGAGTACTTCTGCATATATTTTTGTGCTTGTCTGATTACAATTCTGGGATAAATACCTATATGTAAAATTTCAAGATAGAAAGTTCATATTGTAAATTTTAACATGTCCTACTGATACAATTATTGGAAAAGTTATCCAGTAGACACTCTTTCTGATAGCACCTGTAATGTTTACACCAATAGTACTTGGTGGTCGGTTTTTCAGCTTTGAACCTATATCATACCCAGAAAAAATTATGTTTCCATAAAATTTATTTAAAAGAGAAGTTAAGAATGTTTTTTATATATACTTCCCAGGGTGGTTTTTTTTTTGTTGTTGTTTTGTTTTTTGTTTTTCTATTTAAGTTTCCTTTAATTCCTTTTTTTAAAAATGAGTTCTAGGTCCAGAGTGGGGTTTGAACTCATGACACCAAGATCAAAAGTTTCATCCTCTACAGACTTAGCCAGTCAGGTTCCCCTATTTAAATTTTCATAGACAAATTTTTCTATGGTCACTTTGGCTCAATTTGTAGGAATTTTTTCTCAATATTTGGATTATTAATACTTTGTCTGTCATTGATTATGAATTATTTTACCATGTCTTGTTTATGATGGTACCACTATACAGACATTAAAATTTTTTATTGAGGGGCGCCTGGGTGGCTCAGTGGGTTAAAGCCTCTGCCTTCGGCTCAGGTCATGATCCCAGGGTCCTGGGATCGAGCCCCACATCAGGCTCTCTGCTCAGCGGGGAGCCTGCTTCCTCCTCTCTCTCTGCCTGCCTCTCTGCCTACTTGTGATCTCTGCCTGTCAAATAAATAAATAAAATCTTAAAAAAAAAAAAGAACTTAAGCTTTAAAAAAAAACAAATTTTTTATTGAACTCATTATTAAACATTATTAAATTTTAGGTTTGAGGAATATACATTCTAAATAAGGCTAAGACTAACTTTAACTATAAATAAGTATTTAACATCACTAGCTATAAACTGCAAGTAAATATACAAAAATGTATATAATTTCTCACAGAGTTTAGTCGTTTTTCTAACTTGAAAGCATATAATTTCAAATCAGTCTTTTCTTTCCTGACTTGGAGAACAGGAACATGAACTTTAAGTGTCTTTCATGGCATTGTTATAAAAAGGTGGGCACATTCACTGTTCTATGGGATTGGGCCAAGTCTCTTAGAAAATGTGGTTTCGTTTCATCTGCTGTGAAAGAAGGCAGTTGGAACTGTAATTTCTACAATTGCGTATTGAGCATCTATTATTTATTAGGAAATTATAGTGCTCTTTATTTATTCATCATTTCAACCATATGAGGTAGGTATTGTCTGTTTTTATGTATGGAGAATCTGAAGTTCAGCAAAATGGACTGAAGTTTCTTATAATCATGCTGCTGTTAGTATAGGCTAGAACTGAAATGTGCATTTAGTTCTGTCAAAATTTAAAATCTATCACTTCCCTCATTATATTATATATTTATATTAAAGTCATACAGACCCTGTGCTCTGTAAACATGGTTTCTAATTGGGAAAAGACATATATAATGGGTATTTGCCATCCAGGCCAGTGATTCTTAACTAGAATGGTACCACCCTTGGAGCATTTGAAAACATGCAAGAACATTTTTATTTGTCACATTGACTGAGTGTTGCCACTGGCATTTAGTGATTGGAACACAGGAATGTTAAAACATTTTGCACTGCCTACTTCAGGCTCCTAGAACTAATAGTTTTCTCCCACATTTTCCACAGGTGCCACCAATGAGAAACACTGTTTTTCCTTGTGATATACATGAGGGTAGAGGGACATTTCTTCTTACTGTGTTATACTGCTGTCTAGAAAAATATACAATGCCTTTAAGTTTTAGTCTCTCATTTCATCTACTGAAACCTTCCTAGAATCAAAGCGACAAAAAAGCAGACATTTCATTGGGACAGTAGCTTTTACCACCATTTACCATCTAACCCACAGTTTCAATACTAGGCACATGTTTGCTAAGAGACTATCCAAAGTCTTCATGGTGTTATAGATTGAACGTCATAATCTGCTCCTGTGATCTGTTTTTTTCTGTCAGAATATTTAATTGATTACTTTCTTCCTCACACTTACATTCTGTGAACAGTGAGCTACCAAAAGAACCCTGTTTTACGCTCTTTTCTGCTACTCTCTTGGGGCTCATTCCTTTCTCCCTTTTTTTTTTTTTTTTTTTAAACCTCTTGTAGATCTAACCTACTTTTATTATTCGGTTCAGGTGCATTCTCCTCCTGGAAGCCTTCCCTGAAGCCAGAGGTGTAGGGGTAAGCGTTCTTCCTCTGCGATTCCAGAATACCCTGTTCATTTTGCTTTTTAAGACATTTACTAGTGTATCCTATTTCAGTTTTCTGTTCTTGTTTCCCCTCTAGTCTGTAAGCTTCCTAAAGATAAGGGACTATGTTTATTTCAGTAGATAAAAAAATATATATATATTTTCCCTGTAACTGGAGGTTAGCGAATGTTTGAACTATTGTTGATGAATATTCACCAAGGTAAAAACCTTGAGAGTGATTTTGGAGCAAGCTGTCCTTGCACCAGTTCTAAGTATCCAGACATTGGAGTATGTCTTGGCATTCTTTTCATTGGAATGAAACTTGCAAAATCTTAGTATATGTATTTTTCACAGAAGAGATAAATCTATCATGGATTGCTAAATCTATGGTCAGATTTGGAGTGGACACATTTTTTAGCTTAATAAGGCTAAATTTTTGTTGAAATTTACTCTTTGCAAAGGCTTCATTAAAAAAGCCATTTGCTTTGAATAAGCAATTTAATCAAAGTAGAAGATAATCACGTATACTTTGCAAGTAAAGTAGGAATACAAATTAATACCCACGAATAGTTGTGAACACTTGGATATTTATTAGTGACTTCTGTTTCTATTTTGAACTATTATCATAATTGACTTAACAAGAAACAGCACCAAGTATTATATGTAAGTGAAGAGTCACTAAATTCTATACCTGAAACTAATATTATACTGTATGTTAACTAACTGGGATTTAATTTAAAACTTGGAAAGGGAAAAAAAAAAAAAGAAAAAGCAAACAAACTATGTATGGATTAAGCCTCAAACAGAAAAGCTTTAGTGGGTCTGTGACTCTATTAAGAACGCAAATAGTTAAAATTCAAAAATATAAGAAATCACGGACAAATGGAATTTTTGGATAATTAAGTATTCTGATTTAAAGGAGCTTCAAATTTATGAAGTGTGAACTAGTTACCTCAATTTTTCATTTGTATTACAAATATTTCTAAAATACTTTAGCACATTAATCTTTAAATAGGGCATTATAGAAATGATATATCCTCCTTGATAGGAGATCTTACAGTGCCTCAGGATCATTTTTTGAAATATGGAGTTTCTAATTATAATTGTGGGTTATGAATGAAATTATGTGACATATCTCCTGAGTCCAGGACCTACTCTGGGTGACAGTGTTTTAAGAACAATAATTTAAAATGTGTTTTCTTGTGATTTATCTCTTTCTCTTAAAAACTGTGTACAATAAAAATAGAGTTTAAATTAGTTGGGGTTTGTCGATAATTAAGGTTTTAATGTGTCTGTGAAATATAGGCTCCTTTGCTGATCAATGTTAATGACCAAAATGAACTACGGAACATTAGTTCAAATAAGTAAATGGTTAGAGGTTGAAAGAAAAAGTGGAAATAACACTTAAATTAGTGAAATGCTCTTTGCTGTTATGATATGTATCTGAGCTTGCTTTTAGCTTATAAATAAACATATATATTCATAAATGGTAGTAAGGGAAATGGAATTATTCCATAATTCTATTAAAATAGTCTACTTCTATGTAGTTAATTTTAATTGAAAAATGCATAAACTAAACCTCAATGAAAATAAAGCTGTCACTTCACATTTTGTGGATTTTTTCTTGGAAAAAACTCACTATTATATGTTAGATCAAGGTTAAGGAATTTATTGTCTTTGATGGCTTTGACAATTAGGTTGCTGGCATGGTGAGAATCCGTATTCCATTAACGAGTGAACTTCTCACCTGTGTGATAAATGGTATACTTTACAAAGAAGTAAAGTGATGAGATTTATTTCCTCTGTTGTGGGGAAATGAGGCAAATGCACCTGGCTATCTTGACTTAAAAAGCTGTCTCCTTACCAATAAACCACAGATAATAGTGGCTTGTTTGAATCCAAGTCCTAAGCACATGAACATACTTACTGAAACTTCTTTAACTTTGGACTTTTTTGTAAAGGAAAAAGAATACATTGGGAAATTTTAACTTTGGTGTAAACATACTAATATTGCTAAGAGAACTCTATCGTTGTGATAAATTATCTCTGTTCTGTAGGGCTTTACCACATAGCACTGTAATGACTCAGGGGACATGGTTCCAACTCGAACTTTTCAATTGTTTTAATTATGAACTAATGGGATTCTACTTTATTTAGTGTTCTGTTGTTCAGGTTATAGGAAAAACATCATAAAATATACAATATAATATCCTGGGAATGTACTGCTTTAGAAGCTGCCTCAATTTTATTTGAAACTATCACTTATATGTTGTTTATTCTGGATATGTTCTTATTTAAACTTTCAATTTTATTGAATTTACTGGTCTTAGTATTGCCAAAACAATATAAAGTTACATTTGCAAAAAGTACATAAGATATATTTTGCATTGTTTGCAGATAACTTAAATGTATTTTTTCATCTGAGGGTTAGAACAGATTTTCTGGAACATTGGGAAGGAGGGAGGGAAGGTCTACCCTTAGAACTTTCTGTAAATTGCTTGCCACTCTCTGGTGTAATCAGTAAAGATACTCTGAGAAAAATATTCCGTGTTGAAGGATATTAATTATGTGTAGCAAAGTTTAAAAGGGTACATTTTGGCATAAAGTGAAAGTAAAAGGAAGCATTTTAAAACTAACGTAACACTTTCAAAGGAAAAAAATGGTGGTCACTGTCACTAAATGTCCTCTTCCTCAAACAGATCTAGAAAATGTATCTTAGAAGCAGGGTTTCTCTAGCCATATTTTGGGATTCTGGGAAACCTTCTGCAGATGTCTCTATGGGTTTGACCATATTAATCTATTTTGGTTAAGAAGAGTAAACATGACTACAATTTTATCCTCTACATATTTTTAAAAAACTCCTTAACAAGGCCATAAAATATGTCTTTTTTAATTCAGTTGAGTTAGATTTGTGAGACAGCTTTTGTAGGATTTTTCTGTTCATCAAATTGGATTTAGAAAGAGATTTGTCATCCTAATAGGTTAAATGGGGACAAAATCTCGTCTTGAGTTGTATTCTATCATGATATTGAATAAAATTTCCTAAATTTATATGGAAGGCAAAATATTTGCTTCCTCATTAAACAAAAAAGAATGACTATAATCCACATGAATTTAATAAGGCTTCCTTTTGAAAACACATTTGCAAGTTTTTTATGAAAAATATATCATTCTTTTTACTTAGAAAAGTTTGGTTAAAGTAGAACTAGTTTATTAAAAATCAATAAAATGTTGAGTTAATAATCAGTTACCTATTTTTTGTTTGAAGAAAAGACATTTCAGCAGCTTCATGGAGAAATTGTATCCGGATTATGAGGATGGGCTTGTCTCATGTAGCTCGGGGATATCTAAAAAGCAGTGCTTAATGCATTATACCCTTTTATTCTGTTTTATTCTTGAAATTATTCAGCCTTTAAAGAAATATCCTTACTATTTAAGATTATCCCTATAATAAGAAATAACAGCATGAATCTTGAAAAATGGTTCTACTTCATCTTTGCTCGTTCATCTCCTGGTGCAAATTATAAATGCATGAGTGCAATGTATGGGTTTTCAGGTCAAATTCTCTTTCAGGACTGATGTTCCTGTTATACAGTTTACCCATATATTAACATCCTGAAATGTCAAAAGCTTCATTTTTTAAGAGTGGGATGTCAGTTTCTTTTTTACTTAGAGCAATTTACCCAGCAAAAAAGTAAGAGATTTGACAGTTGCAGCCATTGGGGCAAAGATTAGCTGATAGGAGTGAATATTCAAATATGAATCAGAGTTCCTACAGTTTACATATTTCTAGGACAATGCGTGAGGCAAAATTGTGCATGAACCACAAATCAAAAAGATCCACTCATGTGTATATAACTACATCCGATTCCCAGATTTCAGGATTTGAGAACTATTTCTTCATTCCTGTAAACTCTATTTCAAACTCTCAAGTGATTTTTGTACTGCAACTGGTGTATTACTGTGATTGCGTGAAAGTAAAGAAGTTTTCGATTAACTATTGCTAACATCTAAATATCTAACATAAACTGTGATTAAATGCTTTTTACTGATAATTAGAATTTTATTTATTGTAAGATTATTAATAAGGAAATCAAGGATATTATATGTGTGTGTGTGTGTGTGTGTGTATGTATATGGAAAACATGTTGGATAGAGAACAAAGATCATATAGATTAATAAAAATAGAGTATATAAGAGATAGAACTTAATTGTAATATATAAAATGCATAATATAGACAACACTGAACTTACTTTTAAAATACTGCAAATGAATGTGTTAATTAACTGTGAAAATCATTCCACAATGTATATATCACATTGTATACCTTAAAAATAAAAATAAAATAAAAATAATGTAAATAGTATTTAGATCAGTGTGAGACTCCACAAGCTACAGTTTTCTTATGGGCAGTCAAATCCAAAAAATAAGCTCCCCCTCAAATCTTTCTGAAAATTCTTTTGTGAGCAAATGCTTTGGGATGGCTGTTTTCCTTTTCCATTTTAAACATGAGTTGGATCTGAGGAATGATTCGTTTGTTATCCGTACTCCATATGGATTGAAAATACTTTCCAACATGCCCATGTTGTGGGATCCAGGGGAGTCTGCAGCCCTGCAAGGTCTGTGAAGCTGAGCTTCTGTTCCTTTCTTTTATTTTCGTTCTCCAGATAGGACTGCGCTGCTTTAGAAGGTCTGTCTGTTTGCAGTTTTCCCCTCTAAAAGCAGTGTAAGGAATATGGAGGGTAGCAGGTTATTTTGGTGGCTTGTTTTCCTCAGTGAAAGAAAGAGGAAGGGAGGGAGGGAGAGAGGGAGAGAGAGAGAGAGAGAGAGAGTGTGTGTGTGTGTATGTGTGTGTGAGTGTGAGTGTGTGTATTAGGGTGGAAATCGGACTCATTATGCCTTTCAGTTTATTCGTTTGTTGGTCCCCTGTCAACCTGCCAGCCCTCTCTGTGGGATAACTGCCCTTTGTATAATAATCTGCCAACATTCATGGTGGTTGCATTCACTGTACCCATTCTACTGTGGAACTCCATTACGACTGGGGTTTGAATGCAAAGCTTCATGATATCTGGGTATAAACAGTGTGCTGAGCCACAAAGACATCCTTTGTATTTCTTAGTCTTCTTATAATCCCTTAAAAAAAAAAAAAAAGCAAAAAAACCAAACCAAAACAAAACAAAAAACCAACCAGCTTTGAAGACGGGATTTTCTGGAAATGGGGAGGCAGATCCTTGCAGTTACCACTCTGTTCCATACTTACATAATGTGGTGTGTTTGAGGAGGAGGGAAGTTTCTAGTTTTAAAACCTGATTCATTTCTTAGGCTAAAGTGGGCTACATTTGAGGCTAATTTTCTACCTGTGGAGGTGTGGGTGAATTGGCTTTTGTTTTCTTGCTGTTACCTTACCTGGCAGGTGGCCACATTGATTATTCTTGGCTTGTGCTTTAGAAGTGCCTCTCTGATCCTTGTAAGCTCCTGCTTTGTCCATAGCAGTCCTGTAGAATTCCTAACCTGGAACTGTCTTCTCAAAGAAAGATGCGCCTTTTACCTTTTTATGCTTACCTCCTTTGAGTCTCTGGTTTATTCTCTCTCTCTCTCTCTCTCTCTCATCTGTGGGTGTATGAAGTGCTTTTGAGAACAAAATAAAAGAAAAAAAAAAGAAAGAATCTTCAGCTGATAAGTGACAATCACAAATCAAACAGGAGTTTGTTTTCTTTCCCTCCACACCCTCACCCCTTAGTTTGGAGACAGAATTAAAACCCTGAGTTATGGGGGGTGCCTGGGTGGCTCAGTGGGTTAAAGCCTCTGCCTTTGGCTCAGGTCATGATCCCAGGGTCCTAGGGTTGAGCCCCACATCGGTCTCTCTGCTCAACAGGGAGCCTGCCTCCCCCTCTCTCTCTGCCTGCCTCTCTGCCTGCTTGTGATCTCTGTCTGTCAAATAAGTAAATAAAATCTTTAAAAAAAAAAAACCTAAAGCCAAAAAACAAAAAAAACCCCTGAGTTATGAAGAACAGCGATCAGGACAATACAACAAACTAAGGAAATGCTGTGCCTCTACCTTTTGTCTTTCCCAGCCCATACCAGGGAATTCACAGAGGCTTTGAGAAGGTCTTGGTACTCTCTTCTTTCCTCTTTTCTGTTTAGTTTTGTTGAAATTTTGACTTAGATAGAAATGATACATTCATTCTTTTTGTGAAAAATCAATATAAACGTATTTAAATTATCACGTTTAAGTATTGAGCACTTGCTTGGTTCTTTGCTTCGCATGTGTTTTCTCATTTAACTGATGGACTTAATGTGTGACCACGAGAGTCAGTGCTTTCTTGGCGATTCTTTGGCTTTCTGAGACACGTAAGTTTATATTATTGTACCTTGGTCGTTGATGCAGAGCATTGGCCTGTGTAAACTCCTATACACACCCTTATATAAACATACACACACACACGCACACACGCGCGCGTGCATGCGTGATAACGATATCTGCTGATAGTCTCATAAATGTAGTTGGATCCAAGGCGGATAGATCCTAGGTCTTTTAGCTACTATAATTAAAAGAAAAAAAAATACTTGTTCTACCACGATCTAATATTTAATTTTTTTTGTAAGCTCTATGCCCAACATGGGGCTTGAACTCACAAGCCCCAGATCAAGAGTCATATGCCCCACTGACTGAGCCAGCCAGCTGTCCCCTAATATTGAGTTTTATTACATCTTTTGAGTACTTCAGGGACTTCCATAAAAACGCAGAATGAAAGAAACTTGTCTTTCTGTTCCTTATGTTTGTAGGTGGTTCTTAAAATTTAGTGTGCCTTCGATTCACTGTGTGTGTATATGTGTGCGAGACAGAAAAGAGATTGATTGCATTTATCAAGTATGCTTGTGGCACAAAGATATGTACATGAAGTAGGCATTTTGATTTTCATAAAGAAGCTCAGAAACCATAGTGAGAATCATAGAGGAAGGTCATCAAGTGTGGCCTCTAATGCTGTCAATGTATCATTCTCTATATGGCTCTGCTCATCAACTGAGCTGATTTAATTATGTATTTCTGAAATTTGATCACCAGAAGAACACTTTAACAGATTCAATTTTTGTCTGCATTCTAAAAAATTATGCAGATAGCACTGTATATTTTCCCTCCGTCAAAACACATTGAGTAACTATTAAGTCGAAGTCAGTGTGTAAATTATAAATGAACATTTTGTATGAATGTGCATTATTGTTGTCTTAGGAATTTTAGGTAAACCCAGAGAATGTAAGTATTATAAAAGTGTAGTTTATGTTTGATCTTATCAAGTAACACTTTCTACATGCCAGCAAACTTGACTCATGATCACTCCATGTTTCACACATACGCAATAATTCCTAATCCATGACATTGCTCTCATTAATGAGTACTGGTGGAGACTGTAAAATTCTCTTCATAGGCACATCAATATAGTATTTAAATGCTTTCCCATGAGACTGACTCTAACAGTGACTGATCCAAAATCACTCTTTCCTAGTTTTTGCTCAGGATACTTCACTTCTCGGCACTTCTTATTGAACAATTACAAGAGTAGTCCTAACTCATAGATATTTATTTTGAGACTTGATGAAAACACATGCACACAAGCCCTTAGAACAATCCCTCATATGTACTAAACCTTCCATAAATGTTTAATTAGGTGATCTGGAGTGTCAAAGAAATGTGGACAGTCTATGGATGTGTTGATTGTGGGTATCAGCACAGTTTTATTTAGATGTTTGTTAGACTCAGCAACACATTTAGGTTTTTCTTTTATACGAAAGGAGATCTGAGGGATATTTAAGTAAACGCCCATGCCACCATCTTGTGTTTCAACAACTGAGGAACATGTATACAGAATAATGAGTGGGCTAGCAATGGACTTGGTTTATTTGATCCGGACATAGAATACACAGCTTCTAGCCCCCCTTTACTTTTGATAATTAGTTATGGCACCTTAACTCCCAGAGGTTGAGTTCATTATTACTAACTTGCACCCATTTGATAATCATTTATACCATGGAAGATGTTTTGTATGTATTTTAAATATTAGTGGGAATATGAAATTCTTTTTACACTACATTAAAAAAAATTTTTTTTTCTTTTGGATTTGTTTTAGTAATGACATGTAGCTACACAGATATTTAAATAGTCTTGTAACTAAACGTGTCTTTCCCTTTGTATGTTAGTATACATTGGCAGAGATGGTTCTATAGTTTGGAATTGGTTCTGCATGATGATGGAGCCCAGGGGGGACAATCTCAGATTTCTTGGTCCTTGGATTTGTGAAGCTCAGGGTTTTTTGGAGCCAGTTTCTGCCAGCTGGCTTCTTCTCAGAGGAAGTACTCTGGCAGTAACTCTTAGAGGAGATAGAGGAAGACAGTTTGGTCAAAATAACTGAAAAGTGACATTATTGGAATCCCTGTTTAGGATACTTTTTTTTTTTCAACTGGCCCTGGCTGCCGCAGAAAGAGGAGTGTGAGATTGGGCGGGATATCTAACTCCGCCTGTCCTGGACTTCAAAACCTGCTCCATCTGAGGACACAGTGCTTTATTTTGACACCTGTGATGTGGTGATTAGGCTTGTATTTTGAACAGGACATGCATCGGAGCCATCATCACTCAGATTCAGACTAAACTGGACATTCTGCTCTAGGGAATAATTCTGTTCTACTCACATCTGACTGCTTGCTTGCTGTTCACCAGAGGGTAGCCTGACGAGCTCAATTAATCCTCATTTGGAAGTCCAGTCCGAAACCTCACCTTCTCAGTGACTCCTTTCTCAACTCCTCTTTCCTACCACATTTTCCATGCTTCTCTTTGTTACAGCAGTTAGTGATTTCTAATTGCTTTGTCTCACTTTTAGAGGGCAGAGAGAATGGGATGGGCATTGTCATTCTTCTTTCTGTACAACTTTATTCTTTTTTCAAATCCCCAGTATACTGTCAAGGTATATTCTGTATACATTAGTATATTTTCTGTATACTAAATACATTCTGTATTATCTGCTTAATATATAGTCCTACTATGATATTTTAACTATATGTCTTTATTTTGATACTTTATATGTATCCATTTTTGGCAATCATAAATAATAAAGTAAGAAGCATCTTTCATATCAAGCTTTCCCTGTAGTCTCCTAGGACATAAATATTGGGCATAAATAGAAGTTAAATAAATATTGGGTTAATCCATATTATAATGGATTGATGCCCTTTGCCAAATTATTTCCCACATAGATTGTACCAGTTGCATTCCCTACTGTAGAATTAAATGTGCCTACTGCAACATTGCCACACTGCTGCTGCTGCTGAAGGTTTTTTTGTTTTTTTTTGTGTGTGTTTTTTTTTGTTTTTAAGATTTTATATACTTATTTGACCAAGAGATAGCAAGAGAGGGAACACAAGCAGCATGAGTGGGAGAGGAAGAAGCAGGCTTCCTGCTGAGCAAGGAACCCAATTTTGGGCTTAATCCCAGACCCTGGGATTGTGAACTGAGTTGAAGGCAGACTCCTAATGATTGAGCCACCCAGGGACCCCAAGTGAAGGGTTTTTATTATGCTTGAAGGGCTACAATGCATTTCACTTTTTCAAGTCCCAGAGTATTATTTCTTATTTGCTATAGGAACTTTATAGTTTTGACTTAAAGTTAAAATTTGGGCCAAACTTGAAGAGCTGGTCAGTTGATCAAATTTATTAGTTCATGACTCTTTTACTTACTGTGTAGTTTTACTTGCATTGTCAGGATAACCAAGGATAAACTATTGAATTATATAAATATTTACTGGTGATAATGAAAACTTAGGCTCTCTCTCCAGAGAAATGTCATATAGACATATAATATCCTTTCTCATTTGTTTATTTCTGGGTGATCCATGAGGAGAATATGTTGCTTTGCACATCCATTCCTCACACACCTGCCATAGCTCAGGGTGGGAAAAAGTGGTCACTGTCCTCTTTGGCTGCCATTTTCTCTTTCTTTCTTTTCTCCTTCTTCTCCTTCTCCTTCTCCTTCTCCTTCTCTTTCTCCTCCTCCTCCTCCTCCTCCTCCTCCTCCTCCTCCTCCTCCTCCTCCTTCTTCTTCTTCTTCTTCTTCTTTTTTTTCACAAGCAGTGCTCTTTGAGATTCTTATTGCTGGGCTTTCCCACCTTTTCCCTCTCTTAGAGCTGACAAGACTGATCTCCTTGTTATTTTTTCACTCAGGGAACGTTCAAGGGTCAGTCTCACCAAATCCTTAGCCGTACTTCCAGTGACTTCCAACAGCTGTGGTTTTAACACCTCTCAGTTTTAAGGCTTAACCATTTCTTACTACTTTACCCCTCTGCCATGAATATCCTGTATCTTATCATCACCAGATACTTCAGCTTTCAAAACCACATACTTCAGACGTACCTTTCTGCTTACGGTCTTCTATGCTTCCAGCTTTCTCAGAAACCCTCATAGTATACTTTTAATGCACCAATTTTTTTTCTTATCCATGTTAGATCTCAGGTCATAATTTTCATTATAATCTTACAAATAAGCTCAAAAGCTTTGTTCCTTCTCCCTCCATCACACCAGCCCAATAAGATGTCTTACCATGTGTCAAACGTGATGTGTTGGAAGCACCCTGGCCAGCTCAGGTTCTGGTCCTTGCTCTTGTGCTGACTAGTAATACAACCTTGTCAAGTTGCTTCATAAATCTAGGTGATATAAATTGTAATATATGGACTAGATCATCATTTTCTAAAATATAATAGATGCTAGACCCAGTTGTTACATAAAAAAAGAATCCCACAGTCAAATGAGTTTGGCAAACACAGCATATTATTTTCTCTTACGCTTTTACAGTGCATAATAACATCTTAAAGTCTGAGAATTCCTACAGGGAGAAAAAACAACGTACCTTTGTTTATTCTAGCATTTCTCAACCTGTTTGACTCCGGAGCATCATACACTTAATTCATATCTGTGGAACTTTGGGTTCAGTCAAACACACTTTGAAAAATTCCAGGCCAAATTATCTTTGTCATTATTTATTTTTGATCTTTAATTTCATGATTTGGTATGTAATTCACTTTATGTGCTTGTTCATTCACTGAGAATATCTGGGATAGATACATTTCAGTATCTCCATAATTCAATGAGATAGATTTATGCTACATATCACCCACAAATAAAATAGTGCCTTGACAGTGGTCCTTCTTTAAGAAGTATTCTTTTGAGATCAGCAGTATTTTATATGCTATATCAGAGAGAGAGAAAACAATTTCTATGATTTATTAACTACAGCATGGTAAGTAATCCCTTATTCCATAGTCATCACTCAGGGAAAATGAAGGTTTCTTTAAGACCTTCCTTCAAAGTCACTTAAATGAAAAAGTAGCTACTTTTTTTTTTTTTTTTGGGAAATGCATGTTTATGTAAGAATTGCCAATAGTTGCTTTGCATAATTTAGTGATTCTGATAGGTTGCTTGAGTGAGTACAAGTTAAACAGATGCACGCAAGAACAGGATTGTAAAGTTCAAAGGAAATGCAAACTTGATTAACAAAAGTCACTCTCAGAGACTAATTGTAATTCTGCAGCATACGATTCCTTGAATAATGTCCCCTAAAAGGTCAGCCAAAAGTCCCACTTCTGTCTACTGTTCCCTTGAAGAGAGTTTTCAAATTTAGGTCTTTCCTGGCATCATAAAAGTCAGAGCTATAAAGTTTTTTTTTAAAGTTTCTTTTACAAGTTAAAGCAACATGAAATTGGTGAGAATAATAGTTGAGCCTTTTCTGGTCATTAAGGAATAAAGAGATTTAGCTTTTAATTAAGTTAACCAAGTGTACTACATTTGAGTCAGAGCTCTATAAATTGTATACATCCTTTCTTTTATTTGCTTCCTTAATGGTCTTAAATTTATTTTTTGAGAAAATGTTTATAAATTTGACCTTTTTTCATATATTAAGTTAGCATATTAAAGATTCATGCCAATGTTATTAGTTATGCATTTTAAAATAATTATGTTAGTTTTATTATAAATATGGGATATAATTTCCCAAGAGCATAGCAGAAATAATGAATTAGTACTTAGACATTTTTCTAGCTCTAATGATTAAATGATTGCTTCAATAGTGTAATTTTTCAACTCTACATAATTAATGACTCTGAGTAAGCAATTAAATTATGTTTAATTTTGATAACTGTTATGATTAAATAATTACATATTTTGTTATTTCTAAAAATTAATTGTTTTATTGACTGTGATGTTGATTGAGTTATCATTTAATTTATTGATTTTTGTTTTATAGGAAACATTTTCTATGTAAAACAAAAAACCCATGTTGATAGCATGGCAAAAATCTCTCTCTGTTTATTACATGAGCAGGGATAAAAACTGTGGTCTGAAGACAAGGGCGATTGTGTATATTAATAGAGTCAAGAACTACCTAGAGGATTGTCATTATTGATGCTTTCTGACAGGAAGTTTTCTGTGACATATTATACTTTTCTGTCTCTTTTGTCCTCCTATAAATAGTTCATCATGTTTTATTGATTTGAAGAACGACATCAAATGTAATTTCTCCTTATTTGCTGAGGACACTGACTTGGTAGCAAAATATTACATTTCAGAAATAAATTCCAAAATTGTTCTTTTCAGGCTATAAAATTTGCATGGGTTGAAGAAGAGGTTTATGGCGTCTGATTTCTTCAAATCAAGAGATCATCTGAGGAATTACTACATTGGGATGAAGTGGGTTAGGAGCTGCTCGTGTAGAAAAGACTCGGCGCGGGGGTCGGGGGTGGTATTCATTTGGCAAACCTGATGGAGGGTTTACTGCATGTGAGGCTCAGGTGCTCCTGTACCAGCCAGGAACTTACAGTAGCAGCTGATATAGATATTTACAAATGAGTGAAGTTCAATTGTATAGATGCTCTGTCAGAAATGGCAGGTTTGCATAAGGAAACAACCAAAGTCATTTTAACCCTGGGCATCACTTTGCAATTTGAGGTTTCAGTTACCTTACCACAGTTTGACATTGTGGTGGTGTCATTAATGAAAATTAATCTTATCCAGAATAAAGCAGTTATGCTTAGTATTGAAGAGAAATTTAAGAAAAACAGCCATTCTTAGAGGTCCTAATTAGAAAAAATTATGATGGCAACCAAGTTCCAGACCATGTTATATTAAGAAATATTGAAAGACTGTTTAACCTAAGGAAGAGAAGAAATACTTGGGGGCATGGCAACGTTGTATATGTGTCCATAGATGCCACAATCCATGCTGTTACTATTATGTGTCCTCCTATAATTGTCCAGGATGTTTGTGAGAGTTAATGCAACATTCAGAGCACCTAAAATTACATATGTGAGTGTACTAGAAACTCTTAGCCTTTCCAGTGATCTGTGAAACTTCTCTAGTTGATAATGAGGAAAATTGTTTATAAATTCTTCATATGACTTTCATTATATCTAAGTGAAAACTTCCGGTTTTGTAAAAAAAAAAAAAGAGGTATAGTTTTTTTTTTTTTTTCCTGCCACCAAATAGGAAGGTATATTGTATTTGAACCCCTCTGGTAACTGTGTCATTTCCTATAGCTATAGGAAGAAGGTACATTAGCTCTTTCAGGCCAGCAGGTATCACTTAAGGCATTATCAAAATAGTAGAGCCCATTGTGTTATTAATACACCATTCTCTTTTTCAGTGTATAACTCAACACTCAGAATGGTGTTTTGCACCGAAAGTCCTGCAGTATGGTGCCTGACTTCACCAAAAATAAAGAAAGCCAATGCAAAGTATGCTTGTGTTTAAACCTCTTGATTCATACTTAAAGTCCTAGTGAAAGTAATGACTTCATTCAACTAAAAGGACCTATCACAGGCGTTTGCTTTTTATTAAGTTAGATACGCAAAGATCTTGCATATTCTGTGAGAAGAAAATGTTGAAATGTTGTACTGTGCTCAAAACCAGAATCAAAAGAGAAGGAATTTACCAGTTTGATCAATGGAAACTTTTTTTTTTCCCCCCTAAATGAACCTTTATTTTGTTCATCTTGTGTATGATGAAATTGCATTTATTTTGCCGTGGTGAAAAGTCAGATTCAGGGACTTGTTACAAATACTGTTAGAAAATTTATTTCTTTATTCTATGACTATCAAAACAGCTTAGATTCAGATCTTTAATTCTCCTTTCTCAAAACAGATTTCGTCAGTGAATTATTCTACCCTAGTAGATTTTTTCTTGTCCATCATTTTTTAATGATAGACAAGCTGACCTGTTAATGATTCCTCATCATCTAAAACCATCAGAGAAGGGCTACCTGGTAGCTCAGTTGGTTCAGCTTCTGACTCTTGAGTTCGGCTCAGGTCATGATCTGAGAGACCTGAGATGGAGCCCTGTGTGGGGCTGTGGGGAGCCCCCTTGAGATTCTCTCTCCCTCTGCCCCGCCCCCCCCACTTTATCTGTCACTAAAATAAATAAATAAATCCTTAGCAAAAATACATAAAACTACCAGAGAACACTTTTAGATAACTTTAGCACTTTTTCTAAATATGTAATACAAGCAAATACTTAAAAAATAGAAAACATGGTTACCAAGAAGAAATCAAATCGAATCAAACCTGAAAACCCAGAGATAAGACACCTTTTATTCCCATATTCACATTTTAATGTTTTTAATCAAAATGATTGTAATATGGTTATTTTCCTATTAGCTGATTCTTCATTTTGCATATGTTTGTCACATAAATTGAAATTACCAGGAGGGTAATTTTTGAATGTGTTTGAAAATATTTGTTAAGGGGAGTCTGGGTGGCTCAGAAGGTTAGAGCCTCTGTCTTCAGCCCAGGTCATGATCCCAGGGTCCTGGGATGGATCCCCACATCAGGCTCTCTGCTCAGAAGGGAGCCTGCTTCCCGCCCCCCACCCGCCTATCTGCCTACTTGTGATCTCTGTCAAATAAATAAATAAGATTAAAAAAAAAAAAGAAGAAGCTTTGTCTCCTTTAAAAAAAAGAAAAAAAAAGAAAATATTTGTTAATCTTTTTCTTTTTTATTTAAAAAAGTCACAGCTTGCTCTTTTAACATTCTGTAATTATTCTTCCCTGAGTACTTTAGTGAGACCATGTAATAAATATTCTTTATTATTACAAAGCAGAGCTGTGGGGAAAAAAAAAACATGGCATATTCAAATGAGTATCCTGATAGTACTGCTAGAATAAATGTATATTCTTAAAATACATTAACAAAACTTACATTCTTTGGAACGTGGACACATAATTCTCAAATTAAACTTTTACAAGACAGAATTAAGGTTATTTAATGAGCGAAAATAAATTTCTATGATACAGAAAGCTTAAATGTGAGAAAAGGACTAGTCAAAGTTATAAAATATGTTAGATATAATAATGAATTTTAAAACCTTAGTAAATCACGACTGCCATTTTATTAGACTTTGTTTCATAAACTGGAAGACCTGACAATCTGATAAATCTCCCTTTTAATATTCAGTGGTTAATTTTTTAAATAAATTATTCCTTTGTCTCCTACTGCACCAGCTAGCTAAATTTGTCTTAAGAAATGTGGAAATCTGCAGTTGTGGCAAAGTAATACTACAAATGAAAGTAAAGATTTCTGGACATAAAAAGTAAAAAAAATAAATAAAAAGAAACCCCAAGCCCCCCAATTATTTTAACCAAGTTTTTATTTAGTATAATTTCAGAAAAGAATTTTGAAGGGAAGGTGAAGGGGTTGGGAGTATGTCTATTTAAGACATAAACATTTAAGTATCTTGAAGTATTTATCTTATTTCTATAAGGACTGGTTATGGTTGAATGATAAGTAAATATAATTTTTATGATATTCCTAGTGACCATGTAAAATAGCAGTGCCATCTTTAAATATAACAGAAAATTTGAATCTTATGAAGTAGTAAAACTTGATAATAAACTTTTATCTTGATATTTCAATATGTGGTCCATCAATATGTGGATTCCTTTCCTGCACAATTTTTAACACTCAAAAAGTATTTTCTGGGGCACCTGGGTGGCTCAGTCATTAAGTGTCTGCCTTCAGCTCAGGTCATGATCCCAGGGTCTTGGGATCGAGTCCCACTTGGGACTCCTACATGGGGCTCCCTGCTCAATGGAGAGCCTGCTTTTCCTTCTCGCACTCCCCCTGTTTGTGTTCCTTTTCTCACTGTGTCTCTCTCTGTCAAGTAAATAAAATCTTAAAAAAAAAATTATTCTCTGAATAACAGAAAACAATAGCAATTTTAAAATGTTCTCATTTGGCTGAGAACTATTTATGATATATTTCTACTTTAAAGGTAGTTAAGTAATGGTTATTGTCTTTCTTTCAGTGATTATAGAAAATGTAATAGGGGCACCTGGGTGGCTCAGTGGGTTAAAGCCTCTGCCTTTGGCTCAGGTCATGATTCCAGGGTCCTGGGATGGATCCCCCCATCAGGCTCTCTGCTCAGCAGGAAGCCTGCTTCTCCCCCGCCTCCCCCCTGCCCCGCTTGCCTCTCTGCCTACTTGTGCTCTCACTCTCTCTCTCTCTCTGTCAAATAAAATAAATAAAATTTAAAAAAGAAAAAAAGAAAATGTAACAGAATAACAATATATGGTTATTTTAACCACAAATCTCATCTTCCTAAAATGATACACCACAGTTCTCTATTTTTTCTCTGTATAAGGCTCACCATACCATAAAATATAATGTCCCTTTATCAATTTTGATCAAGCCTATACTCCTAGCTGGATCGCACAAAGGGTGTAACTGCTTACTTCTTTTAACATCTGTTAAATGGCATAATATTAGTACTTGATTTATAGATTGTAATGAAGATCAAAGGAAATGATGCTTACCAAATACTAGTACCTTTATATGAAGTAAGCACTCAAAAAATGTCAGATATTGTTATTTTCCATTAAACTGTGGGGTCAGTAGTGCTTTGGTTTTTGTGATATTTCTCCGCAGCTCATAAAATTGTACCTTATCTATAGTCAATATTTGTTAAATGAATCAGTAAATGAATGAACCAATATTTCATAGATGGTATTTTCACACTACACCTTGATTCTATTTATCTGTGAGTTGGCCATTGAAAATGTTAACATTCACTACTTCTTAACATTTTATTCTATAAATATTTTTTGAGTAATCACTCAGAACCAGGACAGTTTCTGGCGTTGTCAATAGGTTAGGATATATTTAGTTATTTTGAAAGTTTATTAGTTTGACAGATACATATTGAGTACTATAGATATATGGGCCAGGTGTTGTAGAGAATGTTTCACGAGGGGTTCAGGTTGGAAGCAGGGAAACAAGTTCAAGCACAATGCTGATATCAATTACGAGAAAATTATCTGAGGGGCTGACAACCATGGAGCATGAACCCATATGTGTTATGTTTTCAGTTAAGTTAATAGACTATCATGGTTCTTTTAGGATTTTGAATTCTATACTGAAGAGTAATTATGTAGTAGAGGGTATAATTTTTATAAAAAGGTATGCTTCTTCCAAAATATTCTGATGGAGGAATTTTTTTTCGCTTAGGCAAATCTGGATCTTTATAATAACTGTCCTGTCAAAATTATAAAATTAAGAGCAATGATGCAGTGCTCTTTCTGTTATTCCTAATTACTACTTTTGTGCATTCAGGCACTTAATGATTTGAGTGATATGTATGAATTGAAAGTTTTGAGTGCTTGTTAGTTCCCAGACTTGTAGCTCAACGTGAAAGGAAAAGAACTGAGTCTCTCCATTATTTTGACCTCTAGTTCAAAAATCCCGAGAGGAATCTTTTAGGTTTAGTTGCTATTAGCTAAGGGAGATAAGCCGTAAGACTTGCCAGAAGGAGACGTTGCTGCTGTTCTGTGCAAAGTGGTCCAGATGGTCCAAGTTACTATTTAGTTGTGTGCTGTAATGAATAAGGAAGTAAATAAGTCTGTGTATATATATTTATACCTTATATGTGTACATATATACCTACGTGTATATGATATGTGTTTGTAGTTATATACACATATATATGTAAATGTATGTGTGTATAAATAAATATAATATAAATATATTATACTCTGCCATTTTACATCATTTCTATTTTTAATGCATTTTAAGTTTATGTTATGAATTGTTTCCATGGAAAATGTGGTAAAAAGCCTATTTAGTTATTTAGATATTTGTATGCATATGGATAAAATATGTGAAGTGGCCAGTACTTTGTTCTCAATTTTTATTCCTTTTATTTTAATAGGTAGCCTTGTTTTTCAAACTATTTTCATTTACATGTCTATATTATTTACCTATACATTTTCTAATGAATTGTGTATAATTTTCTTGATTGTCATAATTTGAGGACAAAAAAGGGAAGCAGCCTATTTTGTTTTCCCACACATCATCTTAATGTTTTTATTTAGGTTGTGAAATCAAATTTATAGAAAGATAATAGGCAAAGAAGGAATAGATAGGCAACATCACTGGATATAATTAGTGAAAGTTACAAAATTTAAGTTATAGGTAGAAATGTCAAACTGGGGGCGCCTGGATGGCTCAGTGGGTTAAGCCTCTGCCTTCGGCTCAGGTCATGATCCCAGGGTCCTGGGATCGAGCCCCACATCGGGCTCTCTGCTCAGCAGGGAGACTGCTTCCCCCTCTCGCTCTGCCTGCCTCTCTGCCTACTTGTGATCTCTTTGTGTCAAATAAATAAATAAAATCTTTGGGGAAAAAAAAAAAGAAAGAAATGTCAAACTGTGGTGGTACTGATTTGAGATGTTGTAGTTGTATTGCAAGAAGTGAAAACTTGAGGAAAACATTGAAAAATATTTCTGATTAGATCAGCAAAGAAGTCTGAATAAAATGCGTAGTTCCAATGTGCTAATCAGTGGCTGTGTTATATTGACGAACTAGCCAAAGCAGAGAGAGGAGCGAGTAGAAGATCTTAGGTGGTGGTGGTTTTGCTAAGTGACTGACAAGTGTTACCTCTTAATCCTCTCAAACACCCTGTCCTAGAGACAATGATACATTCCCTTTTCATAGGGGAACACCTTGAGGTATAGAGAAGTTAAGTGGCTTCCCTTAGGTCTCACAACCAGTGACTGGAGGATCAGGGACTGAATCCTTGGCGGTCCAGCTGCATTGCTCCTGCTCTTAATCACTCAACTGTGTTTCTTCTGTCAAACAGTTTATTTCCAATACCTGGAAGTCTAAGTCTATTACATTATAATATAAAATGGACTTACGGGAACAAAATTATTTAATGCAAAATTATATTCAGAGCAATACAAATAATTATAGGAATAGAGGAAGGGTTTATTTGAGAAGAAATTTTAATGGTTGAGGTTGTTTATTTGGGAAATGGAACACAGTAGCATGTATTATGTACTTCCTATCAAGTCCTCTATTACCCAGAGATGAGAAGACACTTTTCTTTTTAATGCTGTAGTGACCCAAATAGAATACAGACTTTGAACTCTGACTCAAGAAGCTATTGTAAGATATATAAAATTTTCAAAATTATTAATCAGGAATGTGAATGATCTGCCCATTACCTCTGGGTTCAGAGAGGCCAAGACAGTGGGTTTGGAAGAAATTAGCATGATTTATTAGTACTTCCAAGTCTTATTCATTTCAATTTATCAGCATGACCTTGCTAAGACTCTTTAAAAAGCTTCTAGTGTTCACCTTGAGTCTGTCCTGCCTTGGTTGGAACAGTGGCCTGTTGGAACAGTGGCCTCTTTCCTCCTTTCAGCTTATACTTACTAGAGCAGGTCAGTCTCTGGTTTCAACTTTTCCTTCAGCCACAATCTGAATTGATCGGAATGTTTAAGGTCAGTGGATCAGAATAATTTGCCCTTGGCTCTTTAACTTACAAGTAGAAATATAAAGACTAGATTTATTTTTTGAAAATAAGAGTATAGAGACCTTTTTTCTAATACCAATTCTTTAATTGCCTGATGGATGATATTCGTCGAGATGGAACTAAGTTCTGACATTCTCATCTTAAACTTCGGTCGAATGAAATCTTTTTACTGCTCAGAAATGCTGTAAGGGTCAAGTAAGGTAAAATAGTTTCATCAGCTGTAAGCAGATGCCACAACTGTGAGCATTGAATTATTATTATAATTGATTGTTGTTAGTATTCTTCTGCTAATTTTACTTTAAACCTCTTCTAAAAACTCTTCCTCTCAGAAACATGTATTTTACTCTCAAAACTCTCATAGCCTATCTTTTAAAATAATTTTTCAATCCTTAAATTACATTAATGCATTATTCACACCACAGATAGTGAGCTGGTTCCTGTTATATGTACTTAGTTTAAAAGCATTTTCTAAGTTCTCAGGTGAAGGTACCTATCAAAATACGAAAACCTCCACTTTACTCACTTATCTAATACTGGTGATTTGAAAATTAAATTGGGTATTTTTAATCTGTGGAGAGTCTGTGACAACCTTTTGTGGCCCTGTCTATTTCGACAGAATCTACCTTGGTAGTCCCAGCAGACACTGACTCCACTTTTTCCTCACGATACATATGCGTATGTAGTTTGTAGTTGCTGACCATTTCACTTCCCAGCACAGCCATGTCAGCCTTCCTGTGGGAGTTGTGTATCTAGCAGAGAAGAAAAGGCAGTTTTTCAGTAAATGTTGGTTAGATGTTTGAAGAATGAATTGTTTCAAGGATGGTCTTTTGGCTGCAGATACAACGTTTATGATAACATTCAGGTTCCGAAGTGTAACCTTGAATCCAATAGTTAACTTGGTTCCTTTTATTAATTTAAGATTTAGTAGGAATAATAACTATTGTATTAGTTAATTTGGTTTCTTTTATTAAGATTTAGTAGTAATGATTATGCAATAATTTATTAATTATTTAGTCCATACAAATATATATGTGGATGCTATTCTTACAGGAAAACTTAAAACACTAGTTCCTTACATATGGAATGTGATATTTATGACCAGTGGATAGAGGAAATTATATAAATTTGGCCACAATTTTGTTGCTTTTATTCATGAGAAATTCCTTTTCCATTTTCTAAAAATTTAAGAATACAAAAGCTTTGCCTCTACTCATAATACTTACCTACTGGTATTCTCATTGGTGTCTAGTTAAGGTTATAGATTTCTGCATTTCAAAAAAAATGATATTAGAAGAACGTGCATCTAAGCCTTAAGAAATACATTACATAGAATTCTTTTCAGAACACTCAGGCTATGCACTGTCTTTTGGTACTTCATTAGTGAAATGGAACATTGTTTCTGTTAATGCAATAAAAATGATTCCACATATTAAGAGGAAGCATCCAAAAATTATTTTTCCTTAAAGAGGAAAAAAAATAGTTATGTAACTAATGACCATTGACAATAGCTTTTTTCATTTCCGTAATACTGATCATGGTTTTTATTTCATTTCTGTAAGCATTTTGTAATACTCTAGTGAAGCAAACACAGTTCATTCCATGGAATATTCGACAAGGTCATTATATTAAATAGCTTCTTCAGTTTTTGCTTCTTAATTTTCTTTGCTTGGTCTCATTTTAAATTAAAAACAAACATTAAAATTTTCCTTACAGTTTCTTTTCATAAACAAAACTTCCTGCAAATGCATCTTATTATCATAAGCAGGAAAAAGATAAGTGTAAAAGAATAACCAGTTAAAATATCATGGCTGCTAAATCCTGCTCTGAAAAGGTTGTTTTTTTCTGTTTGACATAACCAGTTGAGATATCTTGTATTTTTTTCTCAATGAACACTTTCAGGTTATATCTCAACTTACTCCCTGGTATTTGATAATTTAGTGATATAATATACTGACAAAATACCGTGTTTTGGATTTTTTTTTTTTTTGTCAGTAAAATGTTGGTCATTTTATGTGCAAAGATGATTGAATTTGTTAATCAAGTGACATTAATTTTAAATGTTGTCATTATGAATTCAGTTCATTATATCCATTGGCATTAGCAAATTTTAAAGCTTATTTTATCATATTGATCTGGGAAAAGTAGTGACCCATAGTCTTTTTTTACTAAATAATTACATTTTCTGATTTTATAATATAGATATATTAAATTAAACTGCTTATTAAAGATCATTATGTAATTTAGTTTGTATATGAGGTTCATTAAAATATGGAATAAGAAAACTTTTTTAAGGGCATAAATTTCTGTATAATTAGCATTAAATAATGCAGTAGAATTCTTTGTTATATTAAATGATAACATAGGATAGCATGTTGGTATTTTCCCATTATAATATTAATGTTTGTCTGTTAAGGAATACAGAAAAGAAGAGAATAAGAACTTTTTACTTATGAGGTCACCAAATTTTAAAAATATTTAATATATTTTATTTTGCCATTTTTATATAGTTTTAAAACAACTATAATGTTATATATACCTACCTTGGCTTCCTGCTTTCTTTAGTTTACATTGTATTGTAAGTATTTTTAAGACTATTTTACACTTTTTATATTGGGGATGGTTTCCTTTAGGCGTCACAGGCCACATTTTTTGGTAGCTATTTGGCTTTAATAACTGATAAAATAACTTGATAAAAAATACATAAATATGACAGTTTTCAGATCCATGGAAGTTATCTAAAACAACAAACACCTTGATCTGTTTGGGAAGAAAGGCAAAAATCAAGAACTCAAGGAGAAAATGTTCAATATATACAAATTGGAGCATTTCTTTCTTTTTTTTTTTTTTAAAGATTTTATTTATTTATTTGACAGAGATCACGAGTAGGCAGAGAGACAGGCAGAGAGAGGAGGAAGCAGGCTCCCCACTGAGCAGAAAGCCCCATGTGGGACTCGATCCCAGGACCCTGGGATCATGACCTGAGCCGAAGGTAGAGGCTCCAATCCACTGAGCCACCCAGGCACCCCACAAATTGGAGCATTTCTATGAAAAAACTCTGCTCTAACCTAAGTCAGAAGCAATCGCTTATGTATGACAGGTAAAGAAGACTACAGTATTGCCAGTGGTTAAGGTGCAGACCTTAGAACTGGGGTGTTTAAGTAAGGGCAATTCACTCAGCTTATACAGAGGTATGAGGATGAAAAGTTCTGACCAAATTTTCCCCCTTCCATCTTCTTTTAACCATCAAGCTTTAATCCCGATCATCCTATCAAAATTGTTCTTTTCAGTGTTCATGCTGTGAAATCAAGAGATCAGATCTTAGTCTTCTCATCTTTACTTGATCTTTTCAGTAGCCTTTGATACAGGTCGTCTCTCCTCCTTGAAATCCTTTTTTACAGTGTTCTTTTGGGCTCCCCACTTTCCTCATTTTCATTTATTTTTCTGGTATCTCCCTTCATTTTCCTCAGTAGTTTCTCTCTATCATCCCCCATCTCAGAGATGCTCAGAACTCCATCTTTGCTACTTTTCTCTTTACTACCTATATTCTTTCCCTTGGTGATACCTTCTTACTTTGCATTAAGTATTATCCAAATGTTCATTATTCCCAAATTTTTATCTCTAGCCCAAACATTTACAACAACTCCAGGCTCATGTATGTAGCTACTTTCTCAAACATCTCCACTAGGTTTTGTAATAGAAACCTCCAACTTACTATGTCCAAAACCAATCTTCTACTGCCCCCCTCACACACCTAACATGTTTTCCAAAGCTTTTATAGCCTCGAAAATGGCAACTCCTTTCAGTTGTAAATGTAGAAAACATTAACTTCTTTCTCACACCTCTTGTCCAGTTCGAAAATAAATCCTGTTGGATGTACCTTGCATACTCTGAAAATTTCAACACTTGTCACTTCTTACCACCACCTTCCAACAGAAATTCTTCCTCACTCACCTGGATTATTATCCTGTCTTTCTGACTGGTCCATCTCTCCCCATAATCTGTTCCCAACATTACAACCAGAGTCACCATTTTAGAATATGTCATAAATTTTACTCTGCCCAGGATTTTCCAGTGGCTTTCTATCCCATGTAATTAAAGATAGTATGAATGATAGTCTACAAAGTTGTACCAAAATAAGGATTTAGCCTCTTGTTAGCTGTCTGATACCTTCTATCATTTCCCTCCTCTCTCTTCTATAGCCTGTTAGCCTCCTTGCTGGTATTTAAAATCCTTTTCACCTCTTGCCTGATGGTCTTTGCATTTGTTCCCCATTGTCTGGAACATTCTTGCTAGAGATAGCCACATAGCTTGCTACCTCAGTTCCTTCAGGTTTTTATTGAAGTGTCACCTTCTCAGTGAAGCATTCTTTCTTTACACTTTCTAAAAACTTTAAATCCTTACACATTTGTTACCCCTACACACTGAAACATACTATATATTTTACTTAGCATGTTTTGTTGTTTCAGTCCCTCGAAGTTAGGAATATTTGTTTTCTTCTATTACTTTATTCCCAGCACCTGGAAAAAGATGCCAAACACAAAGGAGAAGCTTACATTTGTTTAATTAATTAAATATTTATTGAATGAATGAATTTTAAATCCGTACATATTCAGTTCTTAGTATTCACTGTTGTCCTGTTATTATTTTCATCACTATATGTAGTGTTATATATAGTACAGATTAGTCCTCATCTGTAGTATTGTTTTTCTATCTTGATTGCTCTTCTGTGGGAGAAATATCTTAAAAAATGATCTACTTGTGCCCTCCTGTCAGTGGAGAGAGGCATAAGAGGGAAGGTATTTCTTTCAGTCTTTTGACAAAATGTCTGAGAGGTAGGATGCAGTGGAGATGCCTGAGAGGGATGCCAGAAGTAGATAATCTACGCCCAAGGTGGATTTGGGAGCTAGATAGTTTCAGATTGTGATTTTAAAGATACAAATAGCTCTACCATAACTTGGAGCATCGTTCGTAATATTTAATCCAATATAAATGCTACTTATTAGAGGTAGGCATCTTAAAAGTGATCAAAATTATTAGAAAAGATGATATATGTGAAATTCCTAAAGAAACTGAGGTTATTTATCTTGAAGAAAGAAGGGAAATGGCAAACTCTAAGTATATGATAGAGGGCTTGGACCAAATAGTTTTTATACCTGCCAAAAACAGAACAAAAGAAATTAAATGGCCCTTGACCCAAATTGTAAAAATGTCCTACAAGTGAAGAGTTACTAAATCTGAGGATGTGATATTAACAAAATTATCTCCGGATGCCTGGGTAGCTCAGTGATTTATATGTCTACTTTCGGCTTGGGTCATGATCCTGGGGTCCTGAGATAAAGTCCCCAGCCATGTTCCCAGCCCAGCAGGGAGTCTGCTTTTCCTTCTACCCTTCCCCCCTGCTCACGATCTCACTCTTTCTCTCTCTCTCTCAATCAAACAAAGTCTTAAAATTATTAAATTTTCTTCACATGGTAGTTTTTAAAAAAAGAAAACTTTGTTGTGAAGGCTCTATAAACTAAACTCTAAGAGGGATTTGGGTATTAGATGTGGAAAAATAGCTACTGGATGTAACATATTCCAATGGACTTTTTTCTCTTAGAGTTTCAAATAGCGAAGGCTAAAACCCTTCAGACATTTAATGAACATTTTTTTGATACATAATTAAATACTAGAGATGCAACATTTTTGAGTATGTGGTTACTTTCAAAGCTCTTCCCCTAGAGGATGACAAGATCTTAAAGTAGTAACAATCATCGTTGCTAAAATTTATGTTTAGTGAGCACCCTCGTGTTATGTAGTTTTCCAAACAATACTGTGAGGTAAACACTTTTTATACTTATGTTACCAGTTAAGACACTGAGGCTAAGAGACACCACAACGCACCAAAGGCCATGCATCTAAGTACCTAAGGCTCTAATAAGGAGACGCTGGATGTGACCCTCTTCTGTTATCTGCAGGAGGCAGTAGGATGCTGGAAGCTATGCATGGTGTGGAGAGCACAGCCGCTCCGGTTGAATCCTCACCAGCCCTGTGATTTCTTAAATTTCTTCATTTTTTACATTTCGGAGTGGAGAAGATTCTATGACCTACATCATTTGTGACGTCATTCGTGCAGGAAGCAGCGCCTAGCATATAGCAACTGTTTAGTACATGTAAGGGGTTGGAGAAGAATACAGATTCTGAGAGGAGAGAGGGAAGCTTTGTTCTGACTGACGGCATGAATTTAAAGAGCTTTATTGAAATATTTGCTTTTGGTTTGAGGCTTGAAATGTAAACAGCATTAAAATAGTTGAAGAAAGTAGAGTGCAAAATGAAGTGGTTAAGAGTATGGGCTTTGGGGTAAAACAGGCTTGATTTCCATGGTAGGCCCTGCCAATTATGAGTACATTTCTAGGCTTTTGTGTTGCTACATCTTAAAATCAGGGCAGTAATGGTAGCTACTCTCACAATGTTGTGCAGATGAGATGAGTCTCTGTACGTAAAAGGGCTTACAACCGGGCCTAGCACACAGTAAAACCAGCTGTTTTTATTGTGAATGTACCTTTACTTTAGGACAGATACTCTGGGAGCGGTGACCAGTATGGGTTGGCAGAAAGAGAAGCATGGGTATATAGGAAATCATGATAGATTTCTGTAAATTGAAAATTAGCCAAAAAAAAAAAAAAAAGTGTGTGTGTGTGTGTGTGTGTGTGTGTGTGTAAATGTAATTAAGAATACCACGGAGTGGTTTCTTTTTTGTTAGAGATAGCATAGTTATGAAACCTACATAATCAGTCATAAAATTGAAGGAAGATATCCAGAAACAGTTTAAGGAATCACAAACTTAACTGTGTATGAGCTGAAGTAGAAACCCTCTCTGAGGAATGTTGTATTTTCTTTTATGATACAAGTGGCTATTTGAAAAGATATATAGTTATGTCAGTATATGAGATAAATCTATGTACAAAACCGATTATTTCCTAGATACTTCTGTTATAAGATATCTCAGTATCTACTGTACTATCTATTCCCCAAAGCTTTGGATAGCCATTTACTGATGAAAACCTCATCCTTGTATCCTTGTATATTTTAATTCAGAGCATAATATTTGACACCAATACCTTGTGAAGAGCCCTTAACCACCTTTTCCCCTGAATTTAAATTCTGTATTATTGATAGAACTGTCTAGCTTGAGGAATTTGATAGATCTCATTTAGAATTTTATTTTGAGTGCCTGTATTACTAGGATAGTAGCTTTTCTGTGTAAGAGTTTGTTGGTGTGAGTAGCATTTGTCCTACCTAACATTAGTTTTAGAGGAGATTACTGTGATAATAATCATCATATAAGTCTAGTGGTCGCTTAGAGATGTCCTGGCTTCCTACTCCTGTGAGAAGAATTTTCTGTTTCAATTGTGGAAACAAGGACTGTGTTTTTGAAATTTTATTTTTGTTTAAAGATTTTATTTTTATTTATTTGACAGAAAAGAGAGCATAAGCAGAGGGAGGAGCAGGCAGAAGGAGAGGGAGAAGCAGGCTCCCTTCTGAGCAGGGAGCCAAATGCCACCAATGCAGGGGCTAGATCCCAGGACCCTGGGATCATGACCTGAGCTGAAGGCATATGTTAACTGACTGAGCCACCTAGGCACCCCTTGAAGTTGTATTGTTAAAAACTATTGTAATTATGCTTCTTAAGGCTATAGGAGAAAGTTATTAGCATTAACATAACTACCAAAGTTAATTAATTTATTATTATAAACTTGGTAAGAAACAAAAACAAGTATATAATTTCATCGAAAATGCCATGAATTTTTACATATAAATTTTAAATATCTAAAATTTACATCTAAGTCGTATATTTACTCCAAAAAAATGTAAGGATTAAACTTCCTTGAAACAATTTTATGATGGGTGTAGTACAAAATACCATCAGAAGTGGTTACATACTCTTTTTGGTTTATTACTAAAAAAAATGCACTGATGCCTGCACTTCCTTTTGTCAGGATTCCTGAGACAAGGACCTCAATTTTTTAAAAAAATCAATTGAATCGGGGGCACTTGGGTGGCTCAGTGGGTTAAGCCGCTGCCTTCAGCTCAGGTCATGATCTCGGGGTCCTGGGATCCAGTCCCACATTGGGCTCTCTGCTCAGCAGGGAGCCTGCTTCCCTGCCTACTTGTGATCTATCTCTGTCAAATAAATAAAATCTTAAAAAAAAAATCAGTTGAATCAAAAGCTAATAATATTTAGCTATTTAGGATTTTTTTAATATTTGAAAAAATTTTGCTGTTTGCCAGGTATTTTTCCGGCAGTGGTACTCACTTATCTCTTAAAATGGCTAGAATTGTGAACCTATCAGTTATGATGCCCAATACGTGTGTCATTTATTCTGTCCTTTGTGAACATTGTAGATATATTTTTTCTTACGACTCTGTCATTTTATAGCTCTCTTGTGTTGAGAATGTTTTACATTTTTTGTGCAACAGATTCATCACCTGTGGAATGGTAGTCATGTCATATAATTTATAAATAAATATTTTTAAAGTACATGCATGTAAAATGTCAATTGTAACTTTTATGGCCTTAATACATTAAAAAAAAATTGTGCCTATGATGTGCTAAATACAGTTCTAGGTTTTCACATGGATGACTTCTTTTAATCTTAGTAATACTTTCAAATAGCTCATAGTCTCGATTTTATACATGAGCAAATTGAGGCACAAACACTCCAGGTTCAAGCTGCAGTGTCAGAGGTAGAGTGTGTAGTCAGCATAGCCAGGCTTTATGGGTTAGTTATTGTTATTACATATATACTTTATATATTATGTGGATAATCGGTGATAAAATTAATTTGGCTACTGGTCAAACCGCTCCATAATTGTATTTCCTGCCTCCCAAGGGATTCTCCTGTGGTGGCTCATACACGAATGTGAAATAATGAATATACAAGGCAAGATTAATGTTGTTTGTTTTGCATAAAATCCTGTTGTGCATCTCTACAGCTATCAGTTTTTTTTTTAAATAGTGTATACCTCATGTTTTTTGACGATTTATTTATGCAACTCTGTTTCCACAGGGTATTAAGTTTCATAGGAAGCAGGATTCTCCTGTTGTAGATTTTTATAACACAGAATATTGCAGTGTCTAGAGCAGAGGAGATTTCAGATCAATGTTGTGGAATGAATGAATGAACGCATGAAGCCAGTAACACAGATGGAGAATTGGAGAAGGATGTTCTAAATGTGGGTGACCTTGTATACAAACGGGTTAGATTTACAGGTGAGGACAGGGCATTGGAGAGATCACCAAAATTCAGTAATAACCATAAAGTTAGTGTAATGTGACTTGCAGTGGTCTTTTCTCTTCAACAGTAACCATATCTTAATGCCATCATCAAGATTTGAATAGCAGTATTGTTCATGGTATTAAAACAGATGAAATAAAGAATAATCCTGCATCCATGTTTTTAAAACTGTTATAGTAATTATGAGAAATCTTACTTTTAGCTTTAGGTTGAATTTCTAGAGGGAATATTAAGCACTAGGAAATCTCTAAATAGTCCTCCCCCAAACCCCCAGTGCTTCTCTGGTAAAGGGAATGAAAGCTGAGATGGGGATTATTGGCTAATATCATTATGCTCAAGCCATAAAACAGCGGTTATGACATTGTGACTGTCATGCAGATGGTACTGCCCAGGCATCTTCTGAAGCGAAGTTGGCTGTTCTGAACAGAAATGAAAATGAAAAGAAACAAAACAAAAAACAAAAAACACAGATTCTGATATTGAATTTACTTGACTACTGGACTTTGGAGATCACCATACCAAAGGAAATCTTTTTTTTTTTTTTTTAAAGATTTTATTTATTTATTTGACAGAGATCACAAGTAGGCAGAGAGGCCGAGAGAGGGGTGCGGGGGGAAGCAGGCTCCCTGCTCAGCAGAGAGCCCGATGCGGGGCTTGATCCCAGGATCCTGGGATCATGACCTGAGCCGAAGGCAGAGGCTTTAACCCACTGAGCCACCCAGGCGCCCTGAGAAATCTTTAATGCCATCTACCACTCACAAATATAACTGACTTTTAACTCTAAAATCTAATTTGCTTTAGCTCTGCAGAGCTGCCGAAGGAACTAATACTTTGGGAAATGAACAGGCATAGAGGAGACTCCACAAACACAGGCTGTTTAATGGTTCAAGATCATTTGAGCTAAAATACCTCAAAAAGAATCATATCCACATATTGGAGACAAGGAAAGTGTACCCTCCTCGGTGTCGTCTGTGCTTTACATTTTCACATGGTCCAGCAGTACTTTGCAGGGATGCCTTTTACGTCAGGAACTCTCAGCTTTTGGATCAACAGGAGTTTTGAGAAGATGCTTTATAGCAATTAATCTAAAGCTGCTTCTGCTTCAAAACTAAAAGTAGTTCCGAGCACTCAAGCTATGCAGCATGGTATTTTCCTGCCTAAAATGGGTAGAACTGTGGAATGCCAGTTGGTGTCCTTTGAAGTGGCAAATACTAACCAAAAAACTATTTTTCCTTATCTCTCGCTCTCAAGTAACAGAGAAAAATATGAGTATTTCTATTTTGTATAGTTAGAATTTTATATAATGCAACATTTTCACAAGACAATGAAGGTAGATTGATGAGAATAATGATGAAAGGAGGAAAGATAATATTTATAGAGCTTATTAGAAAAGCAATTATCTTGAGGCACCTGGGTGGCTCAGCCGCTTAAGCGTCTGCTTTCACCTCAGGTCATGATCCCAGCATCTTAGGATTGAGCCCTACATCGTCCTTGTTGGGCTCCCTGCTTCTCTCACTCCCTGCCCCCCCACCCCCCTCCCCCAGCCCAGCTTGTGCTTATTCTCTCTCTCTCTTTGGCTCTTCTCTCACTCTTCCTCTCTCTCAAATAAAATCTTCAAAAAGAAAAGCAATTAATCTTTTTGAAATTGATGATAATCTAAGTTTCTTTCTTTTTGAAGATTTCTTTTAAATTCCAGTATAGTTAGCATACAGTGTTATTTTAGTTTCAGGTATACAATAGAGGGATCCAACACTTCCATACAACACCGGGTGCTTATCAGGACAAGTGCACTCCTTAATCCCCATCACCTGTTTCATCCATCCATTTCACGCTCCCCTCTGGTAATCAACAATTTGTTCTTAATAGTTAAGAGACTGTATCTTGGTTACTCCTCTCTGTCTCCCTCTCTCCATGTGTCTCCTCCTCCTACCCCCCCACGTCTTCTCTCCCCCTCTCCCTCTCTCCTTTGTTCTTAATTCTTTTGTGAAGCTCATTCATGTTCTCAACAAATTAGGCTACTTATTAGATAACTGATTTGAAATAGGGCTCACAGTTTACAATTTGATGACAGTGATTTTGTGATATGCTAGCTACCCTGGAAATAGAGTAGTAGTTTTAGGAGGAGAAATAAGACATTTTATGCTTTACAAAGAAAGAACAGGGTTTAGTTGTGTGGTTTTTTTTTTTTTTAAACAACACTTTCCCTTCCAATATGTATAGAGTCAAAGTTTCTAGATTTGTATGAAGTTACAATTTTATGGAACATTTAACTGGCAATAATTAGGCTAGTTTTTACCATCAGCCACATAAACACCAATGTGTATTGACACATTGTGAAGGCTCAAGCTTTGCGCATCCTGACATGTTGCTGTCTGAGCTGAGTTTTAATAGTGCATCTGTATCATTTTTCCCAGTGGAAAATAACAGGATGTTGCCTTGTAATTTTTTTTTTTACTACCCTATAATAAAATATAGCCATAATAAATAGCATCTAAACAAATAAAGCAGATTTGGACTCAATCCATTTTGCCTTCATCACTTAGTATGGCTCAGGCTTTTAAGTAGTTGTGTATCCTAAATTGGCTTAATTGGATCAAGTGGCATTTGACTTTCTTTGCCTGCAGTGAAGTAGAGAAAGATTTTATTTTTATTTGCTATTTAATATTTAGGTAATATTTTCAGTATATTTGCCTTTGTACTCCATTGTGCTATTAACACAGTTTGTCCAGATTGTAATCTAAATTGTGCTTTTGATTACATTAGTTGACCTCTTAAGCTTATTGCTGTTGTGTTGTTATTGTTGCTATTATTATTCTTATCCCTAATGTTGATAATTAAATATTTTCAAACCAAGAGTGCTGTACATTATTAAGAATTTGTACAATTGGCTGTGAGTGTTCTGGGAGCAGGAATAATGTTTAATTCAATTTGGTGGCTGTTAGCTAGCCCAGTTCCAGGTTTACTGTGGCTTTCTTTGCTGGATTGATTATTGAATGAAAATAGCTATAAATAGTTTTTTTTTTTTTTTAAGTTGGGATCTTAATACATATAAATGTATTTTAAATTTTCATACATTTTATCAAATAAATGTTAAAGTTGAAGTACAGAATTTAAAAGCTGTTGCCTGGGGCTCCTGGGTGGCTCAGTCTTTAAGTGTCTGTGTTCAGCTCAGGTCATGATCCCAGGGTTGTGGGATCAAACTCCCTGTCTGGCTCCCTGCTCAGCGGGATTCAGAAGCCTGGTTCTCCTTCTCCCACTCCCCCTGCTTGTGTTCCCTCTTTCACCGTGTCTCTCTCTGTTAAATAAATAAAATCTTAAGAAAAAAAAAAAAAAGCTGTTGCCTATTAGTAAGGATTTTACCAAACATCAGAAGAAAAAAATCGATTTGGGGGCCTGAAAAATTATTTCAGCCAAGTTTTTAAACCTCTTTGGTCTTTGAAGCCTGACTGGGGCTGGATCCCATGACCCTGAGATCATAACTTGAGCCAAAAACAAAAATTGGATGCTCAACTGACTGAGCCACCCAGGCGCCCCAGTATTTATTATTTTTAAAAGGCCAATGAAGAAATATCCTCCTCCACCCCCCCGAAAAGAAACAAATAATTAAAAAAATTCTAGTGGACACTGTTTGGAAGGAGTGATATGGATTTTCCCCCTCATGGGTATGTGATCTCTAAATAACTTAAAATTTGTATTTTTATTCTCATGTTTTTATACATATAATATATAAATAAAATAAATACTTAAAAGTAATGTCCTCAAAAGGGGTGGGTAAAATACATGCAGACAGACATATATCCTTTATACTTAACCAAGGCTGTTAACTTTTTTTTTTAAGGCTAACTTTTAATTGTCTATATAATACCCATAAATTTGACCTTACTGATTTATGATTATTTTGAATTGTACATGACTAAAACTTCATTTATAGTGAGTCTTGCTTCGGTGGGGAGGGTTCTTTGGGTACAGAAACATTTCTGAAAAATTGAGGGAAATATCCACCCAGTTAAAAGTGGCAAAACTCCAGATGTTTGATAGTTTGAATAAAAACTCTTTCTATAGTTCCTTCGATGTAGTTTTCAGTTTTCCTCAGAGCTTTCGGTAATTGTGGTGGGTGTTTGTCTGAATGGTGCCTCCGCTTCTGATTTCTTATTGTTAGAATCCTGGAGTACGTAAAGAACAAGTCTTGAATGAAGAAGGTCTCTCTGTCAGTCAAGTTCATTGGGTTTTAGTGTAGTGTGAGATTTTTTTTTCTTTTAAATATATTTTCTGATTTAGGACTGTATGTTAAATTGCTCTGATTCCCAGATGGTGGAGTCTCAGGTGAGGTACTTATTACTGTGTAATGTAAAGCATACCATTTTAAAGATGTCAGTATTGAAGATTTTCTGCTTGAAATCTTATACAAAGTGGGGAAATAAAGCTTCATGTAATGAACTACAGGCAATGTAAGAATGGGACAGAAAAAAGGAGAAAGCAGAGTAGCGATATAGTAGAAATCTGATATTTGATATGTAAGCTGAATCACTTCTAGTTCTCCACCTAAATTTTTTTTTTCACTTGCTCAGAAGCCTTTCTTTACTTCCTTCTTTCTGCTTTTTGATCCCACACCCTGCACCCTGCACAGTTGAAAAGTCCAGAGGACTTTGGCAGAGGCAATTTGTCAGAAGCTTTTTAAACTTTGGTTAGAATGCATTTATTGATTTTTTTTTTTTTTTTTTTTAATGACCAGAGGAATGAGGATTTTTGGAAGAAGCTTATCTGAGATTCAGCATCTGGCTGAGCAATCCAAACTCTTTTAAACCTTTGAGAATACTTCATTAGACACCCGGTTCTCATCCTTAGTAAAACTTAGGATTCCGGCCTACTGGATTTTCCATGAAATTGATATCAGCTGACAATTTGGCCTCATCAACATGGGATATAAAAATCATTTTTCTAGAACTGACAGAAACTGCATAAACATATAAATATCCAATCATGAGTCTTTAGAAAATACTTGGTAGTATGCATTGGCACAACAACTTATTCTTAGGCTATTTTCACTGTGTATAATAGTTTGAGATTACATTGTTGACTAGAATGGCCATAAAGTTAAAGTATGTTTTTGTGAACTAAAAAATCTGATAATTAAGGAGAGGATAATGTTTAAAGAAAAAGATCTTTTCATATATCAGAACTTTTGTTTCTAAGCATTTTTAAAGTTCCTTGTTTAAATTTTGAAAATAAAATGAAACAGAACAAGATATAAGTAATGGGGTAGTTTTCAGTGTGTTCTAACAATAAATGATTATTTAAAAGTATAGAATATAGGCATATTTTATTATAAATAGCTTGATAACTTCTATTATTGTAGAATTTGGAAACTATAATTAGGATGCAAATATATGTAATTATAGGCACTTTTGAGGGGGTAAATGCACAGATTAAATTGAACGATTGCTTTTTATATTGATAACTTGAAAGCTGTTTCTGAAGCAGAGAAAGAAAAAAGGTACATTGCTGAGGAAATAAACCTTCCTGGAAACCCTTTGGGTTAGAGCATCAGGCTGCATAGTCCTTACCCAAGAATAAGCTAAAGTGTTGGTTGATTCAGTCCTAGGCTAAACTAGAAAAAGAGGTGTTTGTGGGTATGAACGTTTTGTGTTAGTTTTGGATACCTGGGAGAGAATAATGTCTTTGCCTTTCAAGATGTTTATACCTTGAAGGCATATAGCAGAAACAAATTCATGGAAGAAATATCATTCCAATGTACAACCTTAGCACATATCTGCTGGGATGAGAGTTTTAGGGTTATGTATGCCATGGACCTCTGATCAACTGATTCATTAGGACATTTTCCTTTCTGTGAGGAAGGAACAATCTCTGTGTAATTGAATTACAAATGAAAGGAAATAAGTAAAAGGCCTAATCTTTTATTTTGATTTTAGTAAATACAAACTCTTCTCTGTGAAGGCAAGGTCTTTGCATATATTGCTCTAATGCTTGATATTACCCAGTAGATGATATATGGTAGACACTAATTAAGGGTTCTTCTTTTCCCCTTCCCTTTGCTTTCCTTTCCTGTCTTACCCTACTTTATCCTGTCCTGCCCAATATATTCTATGCTATCTTCTGCTCTCCTCTGTATGCAAGCAGGCAAACTGTCACCATAATAATTTTTTCCCTATCTTCCATTAATTATGACTTCTTCAAAACAAAATGTAAGAGGTTCAGTCTTTCGTAAGTGAAAATGTTGTGTATAATATATTGATTAAGTTTTCAAGATTATGTTGTGTTTTGGATTATCTAAAGTCTTTTCCCCCTGTTAATAAACTATGTAATATATATATATATATATATAGTCTATGTAGTATATATTTTTAATATCATTTATCGATCTGTAGGCTAGTCCAAAGAATACCAATTATATTTTTCAGTGAAGGAAGGTTATGACTTGTTTATTCTAATAATCATGTTAAAGATAAAGATACTAAGGGATAGAAAAGATAAGGGATTTTTAATAACAGAATAAGTAGTGGGAATGTTTTCATTTTACAATTGATTTTCTGGTCACACATTTTTTTCCTTTCATTCTTCCCTTCTTTTTGCTTAGTTTGCTCTTCTTTCTTACTTTTCTTCTTAAGTGTTTAAGGCTATAAATTTACTTTTAAGCACTGCTTTAGCTGCATAAATCATGATATGCTCTGCTTTAGTTTTCCTCAGTTGAATCTTCTGATATCTTCGATATCTTTGATATATGAGATATTTATAAAGGTTTTTTTTTTTAATTTCCAAATATGTGGGGATTTAAAAAAATAAATTTCATTCTGTTTTGGTCATATAATCTACTTTTATGATTTTGCTTCTTTTAAATTCATTAAGGTTTATATTATGACCTAAGAGTCTAGCTGGAGGTTGTGGGGAGAGATAGTAGAATTTCCAGGCAGAAAGAATTTTTTGGCGTAAACACTTAATTTATTGGATGACTGGTCAGTTTCCATAGTCCTGAAACAGTTGTTATTGTCAATTTTGTCCAGTTTTACATTGATATAAAATTGCACCTGAGATACCCTTTTTTATACAATGGCTTACATTCTTGGGGGCTGAAAATGATCACATGGGGAAATGTGGCACATTGAGGACTAAACTTTGTACTCTTCATTTAAAATGCACCAGAAGTGGGACGCCTGGGTGGCTCAGTTGGTTGAGCGGCTGCCTTCGGCTCGGGTCATGATCCCAGCGTCCTGGGATCGAGTCCCACATCGGGCTCCTTGCTCGGCGGGGAGCCTGCTTCTCCCTCTGCCTCTGTCTGCCTGTGCTCGCTCGCTCTCTCTCTCCCTCTGTCTCTGACAAATAAATAAATAAATAAAATCTTTAAAATGCACCAGAAGTTTATAGACCTGTTTGTACCTAAAGTGTTGAGGCTAATTTCACTGGAGAATAAGACCTTAGCATAATATAAGAATAATATTCAACGTATAAGTGTAGAGAACTGCACAGAATAGTTCTTGATGCACTAACAAGCCACTCTATCTAGAATAATCTGTCTCAGGAGCCAGTCAACAACCTAGACTGGCTGATGTGGAAATTCTTTCTGGTGGAGTAGTGTCAAAAAGTGTTCATAATAGGAAATAATGTATTCATCCTATAGAGGATCTTGAAAAGCCAGACCCCCTAAAAATGCTGTTTTGTGGATTAATGAGCAGAAATCATCATGGGGAGGGCGCCTGGGTGGCTCAGTAGGTTAAGATTCTGCCTTCGGTTCAGGTCATGATCTCAGGGTCCTGAAATCGAGTCCCACATCGGGCTCTCTGCTCGGCAGGGAGCCTGCTTCCTTCTCTCTTTCTGCCTGCCTGTCTGCCTACTGTGATCTCTCTCTGTCAAATAAATAAATAAAATCTTTAAAAAAAAAAAAAAAGAAATCATCATGGGGAAAAAGAAGTCTCTGATTGTTCTGGCAGCTGTTTGCAAGGTAGACAGGAGTGGGGATAAAATGGTGCTACATGAATAAGAAGGTGCTATTCCTACAGCTTGTAGTATTCCAAGTGTGGGGGCCAATGGTGACAACTGGAAGTGACAGGAAGCCAGACTAAGTGTAAAATGCCTTGGGATCTTGTCTTAGTGCCATTGCCTGATAACTGATAATCTTTATCAGTTGCACCTGTCTTACCTGTACAATTATTGGAAATAGAGATGAAACACAAAATTGAGCAGTCTACTAAGAATATAATTTTGGTGGTACATGATGATGGCTATTTATTTTTTTTTAAAGATTTTATTTTTATTTATTTGACAGAGAGAGATCACAAGTAGACAGAGAGGCAGGCAGAGAGAGAGAGGGAAGCAGGTTCCCTGCTGAGCAGAGAGCCCGATGTGGGACTTGATCCCAGAACCCTGAGATCATGACCTGAGCCGAAGGCAGCGTAATCCACTGAGCCACCCAGGTGCCCCGAAATATTGGTCTGTTAAATCTCCTTTTTATTTATTTTTTTTAAGATTTTATTTATTCATTTGACAGACAGAGATCACAAGTAGGCTGAGAGAGAGGAGAAAGCAGGCTCCCTGCTGAGCAGAGCCCGATGTGGGGCTTGATCCCAGGACCCCGGGATCATGACCTGAGCCGAAGGCAGAGGCTTTAACCCACTGAGCCACGATGATGGTTATTGATAGGGAGTGAAAGTAGAAGGTATTTGAAGATAACTGGTGGATTGAGAAACTGAGAATGGGTGGTTGGAAAAAGGATGTGAACATCATAACTAAAGAGACAGCATTGGAAGATCTAGTTGAAGATATGGAGGTGGAATGTCATAAATGCAGTTATTGTGTTTACTTACTGTGTTTTGACTCATATTTTCTTATTTAACTTCCAAGTAATTGGAAATGATAGACGGAAGGCTATATACTTCTTTTTACAGCAATAAAATTTTGGCACCTAGTATTTAACTGTTTAGTTCTAAAAATGATTTAAAGACTCTCATAGACCAAAAAATTGTATTACCTTAGAAATAGTTCACTAATTTACTGTAGTTTTTAAAAATCTCAGTTTTCACTTATCTTTTAAGAAAACGTAACAGTCATCTTAGGCTGAGAAACATCTTTTAACTGACATTGAAATGATCTTTATTTTGTTTTATTTTTTCTAGAAGATTTTTATTTATTTATTTGACAGAGATAGACACAGTGAGAGAGGGAACACAAGCAGGGGGAGTGAGAGAGGCTGAGCAGGGAGCCTACTGTGGGGCTTGATCCCAGGACTCTGGGATCATGACCTGAGCCGAAGGCAGACACTTAACCACTGAGCCACCCAGGCACCTCTTATTTTATTTTTATTTATTTTTTTAAAGATTTTTATGTATTTGTCAGAGACAACACACAAGTAGGGGGAGCAGCAGGCTCCTGGGTGACCAAGGGGCCCTGTGCGAGACTCTTGGTATCACAACCTGAGCTGAAAGGAGACACTTAACTGACTGAGCTACCCAGGTGCCCTTAGAATGATCATTTTAAAGTATGTTTGTACACATGAATTCTTCATTGCTTCTTGAACCTTTACTGGAAAGTTCAGGAGGAGATGTAACGTAAATATAATTAATGCCTTACAGACCAAGAAAATAAAATATATTTTTCATTGTAATTCCAGATTAATTTTTACTTTAATTTCTTGGAATCTCATTTAAATATTAGAATACCAAGGTACCTTTAAATAGTAATCAGAGTTATGAAATTCTGAGATGATTATTTCCAAAAGAATTCATTTATAGAAGCATAATGTTTTTCATAATAAACATCCTGTTTTCAAATATAGACAGTGATCGCCAATATAATGCTGTTTCAGAAGCTGGATGGTATAGACTGAGTTTGGATTACTCCTATTCACATTCTGACTTTGCCACCCAATGTCCCAGAATATTTATTTGTAAGATGAACAAGGTAACGTTCATACTAATCTCCGAGGAATTTTACAAAGGCAAAGTGAGAATATAAAGTCCTTAAAACCTTAAAAAAATAAGGTTAAATGGGAATATAAAATGTTCAAAAATATGAAGTATTTAAAATTTAAAAATAATACAAAAAGTGTCTGAAGAATATAGTCAGTTTCTTTTGCTTTCATTCTCTTCTCACCCCTCAACCATAAGGTAAAAGATAAACTCCCTGTGAATGTGATTTTTTCTGTTTAGTTCACTTCCGAATCCATAGCACCTAGAACTGTGCCTGGGCACAGAGTAAATATTTGATGAATGAATGAATGAATGAATGAATGTTGCTCTACTTTTTTTTTTTTAAAGATTTTATTTATTTATTTGGCAGAGAGAGAGTGATCATAAGCAAGCAGAGAGGCAGGCAGACAGGGGGGAAGCAGGCTCCCCACTGAGCAGAGAGCCCGATATGGGACTTGATCCCAGGATCCTGGGATCATGACCTGAGCGGAAGGCAGAGGCTTTTAACCCAGTGAGTCACCCAGGTGCCCCTATTGCTTTACTTTTTAAACTTGCTGTCTCGTGATTAGAAAATTTGTTTTGAACATTTATCTTTATTATGTATTCCTTCTTTTTAAGTTGGTCAATGAAATCTTATAATTTTATTTTCCATTTTTGCTGTCTTATATATCTGCTTATTTACAAGGTTTTTTCTAAAGGATGGATTAATTTAGCTTTTAATTTTTAATTAAAGTAATCTAGTATCAGGTATTTCCATCTGATTTGTAAAGTGTAGAGGGAATTGCAATAACTGCTAGTGAATTTCTTTTTGTGTCACTTTTGAATGGTGCTAAAAATATGAAGATACAAACACACTAAATTTTCTGTTATTCTTAGTGCTTCCTTTGAAGTGGTCAAATTGTTCAAGTAACTATTCTAGTAGCTCCTTTTAAGAATCCCTTTTAGAGCAAGTTTACTAATTGGACTAGAAATTCAGGCTAACACTTATGCTGATAGAAGAGCATCACTTGATATGATGACCTTTTCTTCCCTTCTGTTTGGTTTTCAGTTCTCTTTATCCATGTGTTCATCCCCTCTTTCCTTTTCTGTGATTTATCTCTGACCTGGTCTCCTTCCCCTTAGGAAGCTGTGACCCTGCGTAAACTTGTTCTGCTGAGTTGTCTACTAGCTCTGATGTGCCTGGAGGGGCAGTAATTGGGTAAATCACTGAGACACTGAATAGCCAGATTGTAAATGGGGGATTCTGTGATCTGAACAAAGAGAAAACGGACCTAGAAAGATGGTTATGCAAACAAACTCCAAGACATATAATGGTGCATTTTTGTTCCTTGTCTCAATTTATGTGATGCCAATACAGTTTCCAATAATTTCTTGTAATTTTTTTTTAAACTAAAAAGAAAATGTTTTGTTTACCCAGTCAGCGTTTTTGAGGCCATGTTAAGTGCTTGGTTCTTTAGGGAGTGGTAATACCAACGGAAGTAGTCACAGTCCCTGTTCTGAAGCAGTTCACATTAGAGTGTACGGGATCAGCCAAATAGAAGAATATACACGGGGTAGGTGAGCATCAGGGAATCTAGGATTGGTTCTCTCTGTGGTGGAGTCACTTTGGTGCTGTTAGGGAGAACTTTGTGGACTATATCATGCTTGGATTTCAGAATTTATTTCCTAATTGGGAGAAACAAAATCTACCGGGTGAGGATAATTCTAGGAGAGCGTGTGCTATCATTACCTGAGATTGTTCAGACAAGTAAAATATTCGTAAGATCGAATGGGCTTGTTCTTCAAAAACCAGGAAACAATACCTTATGCGTACAGCCAAGAAATTGCCTAAAAATTTGTGCTCAGTTGCCTGTTCATGTTGTCAAGCATACCATTCGAATATAGAATGGATTGCTCTTATCGTACAAAACCTCACTAACTGGGCAAACATGGGTGGTTACTCGCTGGGAAAAATATGGTTTAAAATCCTCAAACAAAATATAGTGCCCTTTTTTTTATTTAAAGATTTTATTTATTTATTTGACAGACAGAGATCACAAGTAGGCAAAGAGGCAGGCAGAGAGAGAGAAGAGGAAGAAGCAGGCTCAGTGTGGAGTAGAGAGCCTGATGCGGGGCTCAATCCCAGGACCCTGAGACCATGACCTGAGCTGAAGGCAGAGGCATTAACCCACTGAGCCACCCACGTGCCCCCAAATATAATGCTTTTATTAGTGAATATTTTTATACTAATGTTTTCATATATATCTGATGGTAATCAATAGGGATTCTATTAAAGGCAAATTTAATTTTAATTTTATGTTAATGAAGTTTTGCATATATCTAATTCCTTATCCATTTGGGGACAAGATTATAGAATAGACACTGGATTTAGTCATTGTTTTGGCACATATATGATTACTTTACCTTTTGCTAATAGCTTACTACTACTAATAATAAATGCTAAGTAGCATAGTAATTAATGAAGCCGATGCTCATAAAAAGCACTTAAATGGACACACTACAAAGTTCAAAACTTGATATGACAAGTGCAGAACCAACAGAAGATGTTGAAATCCCAAAGAAAATTCTTTGAAGGACATTACTCTTTTTTTTGGTTTTGTTTTGTTTACCTTTTTGGTAAAATGTCTGTCATGTTGATATTAATAAGAAAAGAAATAGGAAATATATGGTAATTTAAAGGAAATGAAGACTAACATCACCCCTATAAATATGCCTTAAGTAAACTCTTTTTTGTTTATTCCTTCCTATTTTTTTCCTATTATCTGAATTTGTTTAAATTATTGTAATCATGGCCTCTATGCACATGAGTTCACAAAGCACCTATTTGTATATAGGATCAAGTGGCAAGATATATATTAAGGTGTTCCTCAGTTTTTTTTTTTTTCCCCCATAGCAGCTCTGATGGTAAAAGTAGATTAAAGACATCCCAGGATCTTTCTAGAAGTATCTGTTGTGGGGGTGCCTGGGTGGCAGAGTCCATTGAGTGTTGGACTCTTGGTTTTGGGCCAGGGCATGATCTCAGGGTTCTGGGATTGAGCCCGGAGTCAGGAGGCCTGCCTCACCCTCAGCGAGGAGTCTGCTTGAGGATACTCTCCCTCACCCTCTGCCCCTCCCCCCCCATGTGCGTGCTCTCTTTCTCCCTCACTCTCTCTCCAAAATAAATAAATAGATATTTTAAAAAATAAATAAAGGAAGATGTAAGTTTTAAAAATAAGTTCTATGAGGGTGCCTGGATGGCTAAGTTGGTCGAGCGACTGCTTTTGGTTTGGGTCATGATCCCGGAGTCCTGGATGGGGTCCCGCATCGGGCTCCCAGCTCCACCAGGAGTCGTCTTCTCCCTCTCACCTTCTCCTCTCTCATGCTCTCTCTCACTCTCTCTCTCTGAGAGAAATAAATAAAATCTTAAAAAAAAAATAAGTTCTATGAGTTCTAAGGAATTCTCTTGTTTCTTGCAATAGACACTTACCTTTTCTTTTCTTTCTTTTTTTAAGATTTATTTATATGAGAGAGAGCATGAGCGGGAAGAGCAGAGGGAGAGGGAGACAGTCTCAAGCAGTCTCCACTGAGACGGAGCCTGCCCTGCAGCTCGATCCCAGGACCTGAGATCATGACCTGAAATGAAATTAAGAGTCAGTTGCTTAACTGGATGAACCACCCAGGTGTCCCTTGAATCTTTTTTAAATTAGGAAATTATTTAAATTCCCACATCTATCAAATTCATTAATTATTTTCAGTAAATGATACAGTAAATTAGATAGTTGAAGAAAATGTTTCTGAAGTAAATAGAATTTCATTTTTTATACCATGGTTCTGCTGCTATACCTCAAGCATTGTGAGAAAAAAGGCACTTGACCAATAATAAAACATACGTTAAGTATACGCAAATAGTCCTAAAAGTATAACCATAAAGTATTATTTTTTCTCATCATCTGATGTATTTTTTTTTTTTTACAGAAATGTTTAAATGTTCAGTAAATCAGAGGAAAAGAACATGGACTTTTAGCAACTGAAGAGCAAATTAAGGTAACTTTTTTAGATAATTTTTGCCAATCATAATTGTTAGTAATTTCAAAGTGTATTTAATATGTTTTCATTGAAGTTAATGTATGTTTTTACAAGGATCATATTGAAAATTGTTTAATGAGTTACTTAAATGGAATTTTGTATATTTTGGGGAAAACAAATTTGACATTTCTTGGGACAAATAAATTTACATATTTAGATTTATTTGTCCCCAAGAATTATCAATTTTATTTTCTAAAAAATATACAAAATTCCACTTAAGGAGGTATACTTTAGCTAGATGAACAATAAATGTGTTATGAAAAATAATTTATATTACATATATTAATAACATAAATTATTTGCATCTTTTTCAGCAAATCATTTGAAGGCATGTAGGCCTTTATTCCTTTATTCTTGAAGTTACCATGTTAATTTTTGTAAAGTGACTTTGTACTATCTAGAATACAAATTATTATAGTATCTAGTACTATCTAGGATACAAATTATTATAAATATACAGCTTAAAAGCAGAAATACCAGTTTTCTTACCCACATTAAATCATGTTCATTGATTTTGAATTGTTTATATAATGGTATGTATTATAAATTATTATGTCTATTTTCAAAGATTCTGTACCTTTTACTCGAACAGTACCGAGTGATTTAAGAATATAAAAAGACTATAAAATATTGCACTCACCTTTGTAGGCACTAAAATTTCCAGTTGATATTCTTCTTTTAGATATTTTTGCCTTAATTTCTTTGCCACTGCTTTCTTCAGCACATTCATTTACATGGGCAAGCATTATTTCCTATTTCCCACAGCAGATATGATTGAATCTACTTTGTGTTTACTAATATATCTATACATGAACATATAAACTTTACAGATATTCTTTTACAGTGTTGAATGTGAAATGGGTTTTTGGTACTTAGTGATACAAATTAGTTAAATTAACAAATTTAACAAAAGGCTGATTCAATAATCTTTTTCAAAAAATTCAGCTGTGCATTCTTACGTATGCTTACTCTGCAGAAGTTAAATGCTGGTAGGAAAGATCTGAAACTCTATAGAAATTTCTATATACATTTTATAAGAGTTACTGGCAAACTATTAAGGAAACAAAAGTGGGAGCAAATCACTTTAGTTGGAGGCTCTTGAAATCTTCATAGAAGTTATGAAATTCACTGAGGGGTTGTTGAGGTAGAGAAGGTGAGGTCATGCATTCAAAGACAACAGAAGAGCTTATGAAAGAGTACACAAAGGAACAAGGAATGGCCATCGAAAGACTGATATTTCTAATGTTGCTAAAGGATTACTCATGCAGTGAGACAGTGTTAGGAGATGAGTCTGGAAAAGTAGGTTTGGAGCCGCCAATGTAAGTATCATGTTTGCCGGACTAGAGCTTAATTTTCCAGCCAAGACATCTCCAGAGTGCTTCAGGGTATTTATAGGGTTGTGAGAAGAACATTTCAGAACCTTTCCTTGATGCTCATTTTCATTGCAAACTATAAGAAAGAACTAAGACCTTATAATTAACATAACAACTACAGGCACCCAACTATGAAGTTTCTAGAGGATTCATGGGCGGTTTTACAGTGTTAAATGATTAACAGTGTTTGTTTCATTGTTTTTTAATTGTGATATAATTTATATACCATTAATTCACTCTTTTAAACATTATACAATTAAGTATTTTTTAGCATATTCACAAAGTTGTGTAACTATCAATACTGTCTAATCTGGAATATTTTAATCTAGATTGTACCCATGAGCAGTTACTCACTTTGGCCTCTTTGCCCAATTCTCTGGCTACAGCTAATATACTTTCAGCTTCTATGGATTTATCATAAAAAATGGAATCATACAATATGTGGCCTTTTGTACCTACCCTCTTCATAATGTTGTCAAGTTTTACCCTTGTTCTGTAAATCAGACGTAATTTCTTTTTGTGTCTGAATAATATTCTGTTAGATGGACATACCATGTTTTGTTTATCCATTTATTAATTGATGGACGTCTTTTTTTTAATGCTTTTTGTCTATTATGAATAATGGCTGCTATGAACATTTGTATACAAGTTTTTAAGTAAGCATATATATTCATTTCTCTTGGATATATACTGGTGGTAAAACATATGGCAACTAAATGTTTTACTTTTTTTTTTTTTTTAAGATTTTATTTATTTATTTGACAGAGAGAGAGCACAAGCGGGGGGGAGTGGGAAAGGGAGAAACAGACTCCATTCTCAGCAGGGAGCCTGATGTGGGGCTGGATCCCAGGACACTGGGTTAATGACCTGAGCTGAAGGCAGATGCTTAACCAACTGAGCCACCCAGGTACCCCTGAAAGATTCACTTCGAAGTTTTTGTATTTCCGTATCAATTTTTGATCACTTTATGTAAATTTATATTTGCTAGATTTTCTTAAATCAAGATTTTTAAAAAATATTTATTTATTTATTTGAGAGAAAGAGAGAGCATGAGAGGGGAGAAGGTCAGAGGGAGAAGCAGACTCCCCATGGAGCTGGGAGCCTGACGTAGGACTCCATCCTGGGGCTCCAGGATCGTGACCTGAGCCGTAGGCAGTCGTTCAACCAACGGAGCCACCCAGGCGCCCCATTAAATCAAGATTATTAATGAATAATTTATATATAGTAAAATCACTCTTTTAAATGTACAATTCTGTCTTGACAAACACATAAGGCTGTGTAAGGACCACCTAAGTCAAGATAGAGAATATATCTGTCACCCTGAAATTTCTCTGTGCCCTTCCGTAGTTTCCACTTCCTACCATTACAGCTGGAAGAATCTCTAGCTTCATTCTATTTTAGTAATGAAATAAAAAACCAGTCCTGAGAGAAAGCAGAGCAAAGGAATAAATTTTAGAGACAGACACTATATATGACCTTGGAGGTGTTGCTTATCCTCTCTGGACTTCAATTTCCTTATTTTTAATATGGGGTTAATAACAGAATATACTGTATATCATTTAAAATAGAGTTAGGTATATCTAAACACTTAAAAATACTAAGTGCTTAAACTGTAATTTTTTGAAACTCAAAGGAAGGATGTACTGGAGAAAATATAATTTCCATAGTAAATTATCTCTGAATGGATTTTTATCCATTGAAATATTCATCCAATAAAAAATATTTTATCCGTCCAATAAAAATTTATTTATTTATTTATTTATTTGACACAGAGAGAGAAAGAGAATGCACAAGCTGGGGGAGGGGTAGAGGGGAAAAGGAGAAAATCTCAAGCAGACTCTATGCTGAGCATGGTGCCCCATGTAGGGCTCGATCTCACCACCCTGAGATCATGACCTGAATTGTAATCAAGAATTGGATGCTTAACTGACTGAGCCACTCAGGTGCACCTCTTTGAAAGGATTTCACCACAAAATGTCAAATCAAAGTTTTCAAAATAATTAAAAATATGTAAAGTAATATGTAATAATACGACTTTTCAGAAGCATCATTTTCAGGGGCACCTGGGTGGCTCATTGGGTTAAAGCCTCTGCTTTCGGCTCAGGTCATGATCCCCGGGTCCTGAGATTGAGCCCCGCATCAGGCTCTCTGCTCAGCAGGGAGCCTGCTTCTCCCTCTCTCTCTGCCTGGCTCTCTGCCTAGTTGTGATCTGTCAAATAAATGAATAAAATCTTTAAAAAAAAGAAGCATCACTTTCAGAAAACTTTTGCTTAATAGCTTCATTCTTCCAATTCCTTGGACATAATCCTTGGAGTGAATCTTGAATTTTCTTTTGTACACATCGCACATCCATCAGCATATACCATCTGACCACTTACGAACACCTTCTTATCTGTTACCTGGGTCCAGGTCACAATCCCCTCTTGCCTAAGGAACTACAACAGCCATCACTTTTCATCACTGCATCATTTTATGCAGAGCGCTCAGAACCCTGTTCCAGTTTCAGTGTCCTCTGCACTCCAACTATCTGACTTCATTGCCATTTGCTGAACACGCTGGGTCATTCTACTTGGGATCCTTAAGCATATTGGTTCCTCACCCAATCACTATTCTCCCCATACTTAGTTCCTAGGCTTTAAATATCCTCTTCTCATGGCAGCCTTCCCTCAACATCCTATTTAAAATTGAAATTGCCTGGGGGTACCCCTCTGCATGCCCCTCCTGCTTTATTTTTCTCCGGAAATATTATCATAGTACACACAATTTTGTTCATTGTCTCTTCTCATTAGTAAATAGATTCTAAATATTTTCTCTTTATAACATCCTTTTAGTTTCTATTTTTAAGTGTCTTTATATTGGACAACAGACCTTGATATTAGAAAGGTTTGGGTATTAGAAAGGTGGAGAGACAATGTGGGTACCCACAGCTACAGGCATGAGGATTATCTGGGAAATATTTGCAATAGCTTAGGTCAGGTGACGAAGACTTGGTTTAAGGCAGCAATCCTGGGGACTGAATGGTAGTAATACCTTTGAGACTATTTAGAAGGTAAATTGACAGGTCTTAGTGACTGCATTTTGGTAGTGAGGGTTCAAGTCTCAGTGAGATGAGACTCAGGGTGGAAGTGACAACCCAGTGACTGGTGGCACCATTTACTAAGCTTTACACAGCAGTGTTCTTTCTTTGTGTGTTTTTTAAACAATAATAATAATTAATTTTTTTTTACAGGAATAACATTCATAGCTAGATATTAATTTTTATCTCTAGATAAGAGTGATTGCTACTCATGTAACACCTTGAACCGAGGGTCAATAATTGTCTCATTTTTCCATTTATTTATAGAAATTAGAAAGAAAGTTTTGGTTTGCTATGAAATTAAATTTTCTAATTAATTTCAAAACCAGTCAGAAAGTGTAGGATGTAAAAACTGGCCATGGGCAGAGTAAAAGCACATTAATTATTCAGACAGTCATCCCTGCTTATTCCATTCTTGGAGATATAGTGGCTGTCAGAATCTGTCAGCTGTAGAGTTAGTGCCCTTCAGAATTTACATGCATAAATGGTGACCTTTGGAAATTTGCATAAAGATAAGTCTGGCATTCAAATGATAGCTGCCAGTCAGTTGAGCAAAGCAAAAGTTGTCAGCCACTACTTAAACTACAGAATGGGCCATGAAGCAGTAAACACAAAATGGAGTATATACAAAAAAATAGGTAGTATTTTTTCACCAAAAATGAAAATAAAAACTTTTTAAAAGAAATTTTATTTATTTATTTAAGAGTGAGAGTGAGAGAGAGAGAGTGAGCATGGGCGGGGTGAGGGGCAGATGTGGGGCTTGATCCCAGGACTCTGGGATCATGACCTGAGCCAAAGGCACACACTTAATTGACTGAACCACCCAGGGGCTCCAAACCTTTTTTAATAGAGTTTTACAAAGACTAAATGAGTTATAACAGGAATATCTTTGGATTCATATTTTTGGTAAACATAGCTTTATTCACTAAACATTTTTGTTAAAATTTTTATATCTTAAAAGTATTCAAATTTTAATAATTTAAAAATGTTAATTAGATTTTATATTGTAAAAGTGATGCGTACTCATTATAGAAAATTTAGAAAGTTTTGCGGAGAGAGTATTAATATTACCCATAGTCCCATACCCAGGGGAAACCAAGGTCAGCATTTTAGTGTATATTCATAGTTATCTTTTAAATAAACAGATATACACGTATATGAGGATAAAAACGTATTTAACTACCTTTTTACTGTCATCTTACTACATTTTGCCTATCATAAATTCTACTGAGATACATATTTTTATACATTTTTTGTATATGTGATTATTCCCTCGAATAGATTTTTAGTAGTAGAATTACTAAGTACTAGTTTATTACTTTTTTTTAAAGGTTTTTGATGTTTTGTTAAAATTTACTTTCGATTTCTACTTTTATGAGCTGTCAGTTTACTTGTGTCCTGATCTTCTTCCTTTAATCATTTTTAAATGTTATATTTTATTTTTTTAAAGATTTTATTTATTTATTTGACAGAGAGAGAGATCACAAGTAGGCAGAGAGGCAGAGAGAGGGGGGAAAGCAGTCTCCCCGCTGAACAGAGATCCCGATGCGGGGCTCGGTCCCAGGACCTTGGGATCATGACCTGAGCCAAAGGCTGAGGCTTAACCCATTGAGCCACCCGAGCACCCCATAAATGTTGTATTTTAAATGTCTGATAAATGCTTGCCATTTAGGAAATTAAAACCTATGTAAGGCAGAAAAATAATAATGAATTAAAAATTATTTTTCTTTGATTATTGTTACACATTTCAATTTCTGTATAAAGTAACATGTTATCACGTGCCTCACCCATCAACCTAAACCTAAAACATTTACATTTCAGGACAGTGCTGAATACCTTAAATGAAAGAAAAAGTAATACAAACAAAATTTTCAAACTTTGAGCATTTAAAATAATTATACATAAATTGCGTGATACGAGAGACCGGTGATCAGAAAAACACAAGTTCCTTCTTCATCTCCTGTCCTTTTTTGGTAGCCTCTGTGTTTGTCAAATACCTTTCCTTTTCTTGCTGTGGCAAACAAGGTAGTGACCACCATCATTTTGGAAACAGAGCTCTTCAGTTTTTTCATCTTGAAAATACCTGAACATGTTCTTTAATTTGGTGCTTTCATGATAAAACAAAAAGACGAGGTGAGAATGAACGGTGTGGATGAATATATAGCTTTTTACTTCTGTAGTTAACCTTGAATACCATTGATATGTGAAAAGTACTAGTCCAGTCAGATCTCTAAGAAGGCTGTGATGTTCATGTTTATGTTCTGTTGAATAAACCCTGAATTAGGAGTGGCCTGGACAGAATCTTGTGTCCTGATCCTTGTACTTTACCAGATTTTCATTTAAATCTGTTCACTGCTGCCTTTAATACATGGTGGTGAAAAAAATAGTATGGGGGTTCAAAAAAGATTGCTCATTTCTGCCCGAATCAGGGATGCTGTATTGAAAGAGAGAAATCAGCTCTACGCTCTATATATTTATAGATTGGGATTTTGTGCCATGGCCAAAAGCTAAAAAAAATCTCATTATTGGCTATTTCCTTTTTTTTCTTTCCGGAGAATGATTTGTTCGTGACTTTTTAAATTAGGCATATGCAGTTAAAACTTTTTACTGAGTACATATATTTAATATTAGCCACTGCAAATATTTGAGGAATTTTAATGAATGTAGATACATATGCAGCCATGTCTACTGTTTATCTGCCTATATATTTTTCTAGCCATTTATGCTTATAGGTTTTTGTTTGTTTTGTATTCTGTGTGTAACTCTTTGAGAGTTAAGACTTGTATAGAATTGTGTTTTCATCACTATAAGTCGGGTACAAAATAGTTTTATAACCTCAAAATTTTCTTGTGCTCTCCCTTTGTAGTCGTTCCCTGCTTCTGTCCATAAGTCCTAGCAATTGCTAATCTGTTCTTTATTCTGTAATACTTCAGTCCATATTTTTAGCTTTTTTAGAATGTTATGTAAATGAGTCATACAGTGAGTAGTCTTTTAAGACTGACTTCTTTCACTTTTCATAATGTCTTTGAGATTCATCCTCGTTTTTTGAGTGTATCAATAATTTATTTCTTCTTTATGGCTGGGCAGTATTCTGCTGTATGGATGTCTCACAGTTCATTTATCCACATTTGGATTGTTTCTAGTTTTTGATGAAAATAATGTTACTATAAACATTCATAAGTTGTATGTGTATGTGTGTACAGAAATTTTTGTTTCTCTGAGGTAAATACCTAAGGGTTGGATTGCTGGGTCACCTGGTTAAGTGCATACACATGATTTTAAAATTATTCCTGTGTTTTATTTTGTTGTATTGGAATTTGTTCCTGTTTCTATCTTATTTCTATTTTAAGTGCTACCGTTATTACTTAAATTGATGTTGTGCAGAAATCTGTCTTCTTCAAGTGCTAAGTTATTAATTTTTTTAATACTAGTCTATGTCAGGACCTGTTTTTGCTGGTCTGAATTTGCATAGGGAAAATTATATCATCTAAGTGGAAAATGCTGCTTTTAAGACTTTTCTTTCCATGATATTTTACACTTTTCTTTAGGAGTGGGTCTTTTTTCTTTAGTAAATTACCCTAAAGCAACTAACCACAAAAATACTAAAGCTTAACTGTTTCTGCACTGGATGCAATATTCAGCTGTTTTATTCTAACTAAAGCTTATGTGCTTCTTACATAGAAATGACCCTTGGAGCGCCTGGGTTGCTCAGTGGGTTGGGCCTCTGCCTTTGGCTCAGGTCACGGTCTTAGGGTCCTGGGTTCTAGTCCCGTGTTGGGCTCTCTGCTCAGCGGGGAGCCTGCTTCCCCCTTTCTCTCTGCCTGCCTCTCTACCTACTTGTGACCTCTCTCTCTCTCTCTGTCAAATAAATAAATACAATCCTTAAAAAAAAAAAAAAAAAGAAGAAGAAAGAAATGAGCCTCATGAGAAAATAGTTTATAGTAAATAATAACAAATTTGGTCATCCTGCATTGAAGACCCAGCAGATTAGTAGTACCAAATTATACAAGAATAGAAATACTAAAGACTAACTATGATTTTTGACATTATATATTATATATTAAGGATAGGGACCACATAACCGCTAAAAGTCATTTATAAAAATTTTAGTAAATATAGCAGGCTGGATTAGTATATGCCAGATCATAGTTTCTGTATGTATCTAGAGCCTTTGAGTTACATACATTTTACAAATGTGGTTCCTATTAGGAAGATCTCTGGATCCGGTTACCTTTATTCTAGGCCTGGTCTTGCCATTAACTTGCTGTGAGACCCAGGGAACGTCATATAATCTCTCTGGATTGTAGTATTCTCATTTGTCCAATTAGTGAGGGCAGCACTGGATTATCCATAAAGGACCTTCTTGCTTTAAAAAAATAGGATGCTGCAATTCTGTGATGCTCTTGGATCATTGAGAAGAAAAAGTTTGTATGTTTAATATAATTTGTCAGGAGGCAAGGATAAGTACAATACATTTTTAAAAACCTTAAAAAGTATGTGCAATTAAAAAAAAACAGTTACAGTATATGTGTGTATGTTTGTGTTTAAAGATTTTATTTATTTATTTGAGAGAGATAGATAGAGAGCATGAGCAGGGGGAGAGGCAGAGGGAGAGGGAGAATCGGATTCCAAGCTGAGTGGGGAGCTGGACACAGAGCTTGATCCCAGGATCCTGGGATCATAACCTGAGCTGAAAGCAGTTGTTTAACTGATTGAGACACCCAGGTGCCCCTAGATTTGGTGTTTTGAAAAAAATTCCAGTAAGTGTTCTAGAAAGCTTGAATATTATGGAGCTATTAATCTTCCTGTTTTTCAAAATTTTAATAATTTGAAAAATTCTGGATTTTGTTTTATATTATGTAAATACGAGTAAATGTAATTCATATTCTTATTTTTTAGAATTACATGACCATGCTGAGAATTACGTTTGAAATTTATTTTTCGAATTTCTAAAAAAAGTCAATGGAAATTTCATTATTGCCTCGCTTAATTATGAAACATAAGTTTCATAATAAATTCTCAGTTTTCAGTAAATATGTATTTTCTGAAATAAAGCTTAAATACTCAAAAGAAGGGGAGGCTGATATTAAAAATACCATCCTTGGTTGCATATGCTTAGTGCAGAATAACTACTACTTCATGAGGTAACATATTTCCAAGGCTAAGGAATGTCATAAATCTTTAAGAAGAATGAAGATTAAAACACATTAATTTTATTATCTTTTTAAAGTCATTTAGTATGTATTATATTAGTATCTGGCATGTATAAGACTCTGTTGTGTTCTTGAGTGATAATGCTGTCCTAACCTAAAGAAAATCAGAAGTCTAGCTGGGGATACAGAAACGTGTACAACTAGCTGTATCACGATATGCTAAGTACTATAGTAAAGCATGAGAAGAGGAAGTAATTCTAAAAGGCCTTGGGAAAGCTTTGCAGAACTGGTTGCATATGAGAGGATTTTATTACTGAAAACAGAGGATGGGCATTCTGAGAGAATGGTCATGACAATGCCAGAGTACTCATTAGACACTGAGGAATCTTCTGTTTGGGAGGATTACAATTTTCCAGAGTTAATAGAATATTAGGTAAAGATACTTAAGAGGGAATCGAAGGATATAGGAAGAGATCCTTTTTACAGTATTATGTATTTTGTAGAGACCTAATTGTAAAGTATTATTGGGATACTGTTGTTTTAAAGAGCAATAGGTTTTGAAAGTGTGGAAGATGCTTTAAAGGTGAAGTAAAACAATCAGATAAAAAAAAAACATTGCATGGAGGCTACAACTGACAGTTAACAGTATTCTGTAAACTGTTGGCAAATAGTGGAGGTCTCAGCACTGATGAAAGTTCAAATGATGAACTCTCTTCACTGCACTTTCGTATAAACCTTTGAAATATATACATATATATTTATTCAGTCTAGGGGGACCACATTTTTTTCCCTCTTTAAAACATACATTTTATACTTAAATGAAACTTTCTTTTGTATCTTTCCAATCCATGTAATATATAGTATATACATTTTTTTCTTGAGTCCTAAAATGTGTTAGTGGGAGAGAATTTAATTGCTTAAAGAAAAAAAAAAGAAACAAATAAATTGGATTTCTTGGTTTGGCTTAGTGCTGTCTTCAATGTTCTGAGGACAATAATGCAATTAGCTAAAAGTGTTTATCCACAAAATTTAATTCCTGGGGAGTAACTTCTTAAATTGCCTCTTACAAGTGTAATGGAAGCAAGCAGTTGTTTGCTGGCTTTGTTGCCAAAAATTGTGAATGGCTAGATTTTTATAAAACTTGGTGGTGATGCATGTATAATCATATAAACTCTCCATTGTAAATTTGAAGAAACTGAATTTTGTAGACACTTTTTGTTATATTGTGTCACAGAGTTCTCAGCCATGAGTAGAGAAATCGTTGGTGTTATTAACTCTTTCACACATAAAGGCTTTAATAGATTTCTTTTTTTTTTTTTTAAGATTTTATTTATTTTATTGACAGAGAGAGATCACAAGTAGGCAGAGAGAGAGGGGGAAGCAGGCTCCCCGCCGAGCAGAGAGCCTGATGCGGGGCTCAATCCCAGGACCCTGGGACCACGACCGGAGCCGAAGGCAGAGGCTTAACCCACTGAGCCACCCAGGCGTCCCAATAGATTTCTTTTTCATTTCAATTTAATTTCATTCCTGATTAAATGCAATGACTTAGCAATATTTTTCAGTTATCTGCTTATGGATAATCTAGTGACAAATATTTGAAAATGAGAGTTTGACATTTATTCTCAGCTTATATAAATATCCAAAGAAAATAATGCTTCTTATCACTATAGATTTATTAGTAAATATTGTAGCAGTAATTCTCTCTGCTACTGCCTTTGAAAAGAATTGCTAATAATAAAAGAGCAGAAGAAGTGTATTATAAAACCTTTGCTTGAGATAAAACTTCTGAAAAATTATCCTTGGTCAAAAGGCTGTACAGATCATTTCTGGTAAGTTTGCTCCGCTGTACTGGACTATTTCTTGGCCACAGGTAAAACATACTTTTACGCTAATCATATACAATAAGTAGAAAAAAATATGAAGATTACAACAGGTTGTTAAATCCATTCAGCAAAATACCACAACACATTAACGTTTTGGTTTAAAAAGTATCAATACAACCCATTTGAAATAGATAAAGAATGGTAAAAACCTGAAGCTGTTTTGACTGGTGTGGACTTTAGTTAGAATACAAAGCAAAAATTTAATACTGAATAAAATTGGGAAAATATTGATATGTAGGAGAATAATTCAACTGTTTAGGAAGAATAACCATAATAGGATTTTTTATTCCAGTTTCTGAGAGCACACACTTTGCTTATGTTAATATACAAACAAGGGATAATGAACTAATGGAGTTCTTTCTAATAAAGAACCAAATTCTTCACCATAGATTGAAGACCACATCTGAATTGAGATACGTATTTCAAATTGCATTTATTGTAGCCTGTTTAGCTAAAAAGGGAAAAGGTTTATTGGTCAAGTGTTATCTACATTGTGCATTTCACCCAAATACTTGACACATTTCCTGTACATATATGATATCCGGTAACAAAATTCTTTTAACTTTAGCTGTAGCAGAAAGTGAAATTTTAACCAGGTTTAAAATTAATAAAATAACATTAGATTTTTCATAAGTTTACTTATAATGTCATTTATGTCTCTTCATGTTTAATATATTTAGAATACAAATACAATTTTAATGTTGGCCTATTTCTGTCATTAATGATATTAAAGATTTTAATTTACTATCCTTGATAATGTCCTACATCAACCAAAATTTAGTATGTTAAAGCTTTTATGGGAATATAAATATATCAGGTCACACTGAACACATTTGTTATGTTACTCTGGAAGGAGAAATTCCTATTTTGACTTACATTGGAAAATTATTGCCGACTTGACGGATTTGAATTGAGTTTTTGAGTATTTTATCATTTGAAGCACTTTGATCTCTGACAACATGTAGTTGGGTAAATACCAGAGTCACCAGCACACTTTGGGCTTTCCCAGTCACTGCCTTTTCTGTCACATGCAAATCACTCATCTAAGAGGGAAACCTTTATTGTTGTTATATTAACGTATAATGAACTTATTATAAATCTACTATAACCCCCCATATTTTCCCATTAATAAATTAATGTATAAGTTGACCCAATAACATATATTTGGATAGTACTTTGTTTTTTTGGATACTCATCACATTCAAAGTCGTATCATTAGATATCTATTATGTCCTATGCACTATGGAACGAATGTTCATGTAATTTATTTAATCATTTATTAATATATAAGGAAGATATTATTACTGTTACTATTGAGAGGAATGGAAAATCGATTTAGTAGAATAAAGATTTACATTTCATTGTTAATTTTCAATATAATGTTAGAATTCTAAAATAATACATGATAATATTACAGTTTCTAGTCTTTTAATTTTTATTATTTTTTTATTTTTTAAAGATTTTATTTATTTATTTGACAGAGAGAGAGAGAGTGCATGTTCATATGCACACATGCAGGAGGAGCAGTAGTCAGAGGGAGAAGCAGGCTCCCCGCTGAGCCAGGAGCCCAATGTGGGACTTAATCCCAGGACCCTGGGATCATGAACTGAGCCCAAGGCAGACGCTTAACTGACTGAATCACCCAGGCGACCCTTTAGTTCGTTTTTATAGGAGATGTCATGGAATCGTTACATCATCATGTAGCAATGATTACAAAATTAGATAAAGTTAGGACTTTTAATTACAGGCTTTTCTTTGTTGCATATTAACATAGCCTCTGTTTTTTTTCCCACCTGTAATACTTTTGCTGTCTTTTCACAAAAGTTTTTGAATTTCAAAAAAAATTGCAAGACATTAAGGAACAGGACAGATGTAACTAATGCAGAGTTACCCTCCATTGCTGTGGTCTGGCTGGCATTAGATACCCATAGTCAAAAAGATATCCAAAAGGGCAGTGGGGCAAATGTGAGGATATGAAAATGTGAAAGCACATGATCTCTGGAGGTCCTGATTTTTAAAACCCCTAGAGACCACCTCAATGCTCCAGAGAACTGTGTTTTTCACAACATCTTTCTCCCTCTCAATTTCTAGTTAGCTCATATCTATATCCTCACCAACTTTTCCTCCCTCTTTTGTAGTACAGAGCTAGAAGGGCAGTGTTTCTGATGCTGGTTGAGATGAGTCCTGTCTTGTTTCTTGTATTTTCTTAGTGCTACATATAAGTACCTATCTTGGGAAAATTTGAATAACCATAGGAGCTGCTAAATCGCCCATAAAAAATTTGAAAATAGTAATTGATCTTTGTAGGCTCCACAGTGGTATATTGAATCTCTTTAAAAATCCTATTTTTTCAAAGAAGAAACTTTTAAGTTTATATTAACGATTCTGCTTCTTGTCTGTAATTTACTGCACAGGTGTTTTGAGTGTGTAGTTGTAGAAATGGAATATAGGATTAATGAATTAGTCAATAGAGCACCATTACCACACCATGTTTTGAATAGGGAAGAAAATCTGGACTTTGTAAATAGATGCTCTCTTGAAATTTCTGGAGTAAACCACTCTTCATAATATTGTAGAAGTCTTTGTCACATCCAGTAGCCTGACTGATGAAATAACAGCACGCTATTAGTTTTGATGTATTTTACCTTGAGAAAAAAAAATCATTGAACAATGTTTTACAGAAACTACAGTTCTGAAAATTTGTCAGTGCCCTTTGTTGATGTGTCTAGCAATTAAAATCAAGGAATAGTTGATGTAGTTTATTAATGCAGAAACAGCCTTTGAAACTCTAAAGATATAAACAGTGAGGATTTTAGCTTTGAATTTTGGATTTTGATTGATTGAAAATACCCATTTTAGTAGACCTTTTATTAAATGATCATGGAGTGAGAATTATTAGCCAATAAATATATTGACAGTAAATTGCACCATAGTTCAACTGAATAATGTAATTTTTAAATTGAGATTACTTTATCTTTTTTCTCATATTTTAATATTTCAAGCACAGTAAAGAATTTCGTATTTAAAGTCTTCATCCAGACTTGTTTAGCAAGTTTAATTTATGATAATCCTGTCTATCAATATTAATGTGATTCACGATTACATAGAAAAATAAAATCTTTACTATGCCTTTTCTGACTGATCACTCTATCTTTTTGGCTTACTATGTACACTCTTATTCTCCAGCTCCATTTAGGGAGCCCCTAATACAGAATGCCTTTTTTTTTTTTTTTTTTTTTTTTAGTAAATTTTACATGTTTGCCTTACTTGGTATTCTCCTGAAATATGAACTGAACATATTCAAGGGATCTTTAAAGTACTTATTTAAATAACTGTATCAGATTTGATGTAGAGAACATATAAAGAAAGGAAAGCTCTTTTCTCCTCTTCTCTTTTGCATGTTCTTTTTTACCTTCCATAACTGTCTCCCGAATCCTGTCCCCCTCTGCACATTCCCTGCACCAGTCCTTTTCTCGCCTTCATTCTTTTTTGTGGAAAAGGAAAGAATAACTTATACTAGGGCAACTTGATGTTATTCACATATTCTAATGAGAAATAAAAGTTCTGAATGGACCATTTATAGGAGAGGACAATCCTTTACTTGTACATAGAAAGTATACGGAGATAGAAATTGTCCATATTCAGACATTACTAAAATTATTATTTATTCAAATGTGAAAATGATATTTGAAGTAAAAATTGCTTACTTAATAGCCAGATCTTTACTAATAAATAAATAGCATTAAATGGACTATGTAAGACTAATGAATAGATATGATTTTTAAGATATTTTTCATATTAGGAACTAATATTATGGCACTGCTGACTAGTTTAACAATGACTTTGAAAGTGTATTACGTGGCTTATGATGTAATTGTAAAAGCAGCTTATTTCCAATATAAAATTAAATATTTAAGTGACATATATCAATATTAGACAATAATGTATAACAAAATTATTAATATATCCCTAGTTCATTTGTTTGGGTTAATTTCATTAATTTTCAATAACTATTTTATAAATACTATATATGTTTATATTTTTAAGGTATTTACGTTTATCATTAAAAGTAGAAAAAGGCTGCCAACTAATAATAGAAATGTCCCTTTTGTGTAGTGAATGAATAAAAACGCTAAATGAGTACTTCAACCCAACTAGTATTGGCTCTATTACTGGATATATTAAGGATATCATTTAACTTCATTAGCCCTCAATTTCTACTTTAAAATTTGAGAGCATTGGGCTTAATGACTAAGATACCCTCCAGACTCTGAATGTTTAATGTTTAAAATCTTCCCTCTTGCTGTGTAAACTTAAATCTTCCCTTTGGGATTTTAGGAGTGGGGAGGAATGTCATTCATGTTTGCTCTTATATATGATAAGTGAGATAAGAAGCTTGGTCATAATGACAGAGTATAATTTCCAAATTTAAGCTGTTGTGTTGACTAATGCAATAAATTAATGCTTAGTTATAAGCATAGGTGATGAGAACCAGAAGACATGATCAGAGCAAGGGTGCCCCTGAGACAATATAATTTTCTGCAAATCAAAATAATCAACAAGAGAGCATATATTTTTTTTAATGGAGTACTGAGTTTATCAGCTCCTATTAGCGTACTCATAAAAAAAAGAATGAAAAGGGAAAAGATCCCGTTGGATTTTTAAGTGTCAGTTAAATAGAAAGGTTTTGCATATGTCGAAGCTGATTGATTAATATATTTAGAAGGGTTAATTCCATGTTGAGGAGACCATTGTAACAATTATAGAAATGAGTATAATTATTCCAAGTAGATTTGGGGATTAAAATGTCATATCATTTTTTATTGTCTTAGTATATTAGACTGTTATAAAAAGCTTTTGTTGCAGTTGAACAGGCACGTTAAATATAAATTTTAAAAATTCTTATAATATGTCAGGAGAAAATGATATATTTTATTTTTTAGAGGAGTGTGGAACGTCAAGTAGAAATAATTCCTCTGTTTAAAGCTAGCATTTTGTAAAAGAGAACCATCACTATATAATGTCCATGAGATTCCCTGTGAATGACTGGCAATGTGAGGCTATAGTAGTCAGAGCTCTTTATTCCCTCCAAACCAGTTATTGTGCTGCTAATTAGAATTGGATATTGGTGGTAGTGGAAATGAGGGAGACTATCAATGTTACTTTGTGTTAAATTTTAATCACACAAGTTAGGACATTCAGAATTATGGTTTCCATGGTAACTACAACACTGAACCCTGTGTGAAGGCATTACAGTGGGGGTCTTTGATTAATAGAAAGTAAACCAGAAGTGAAACAAAATGCTCCATATGTGCAGCTAAAGTTACCCCAAAAAAAAAAAAAAAAAAAGTCCAGCTCCCTTGTCCTTAATTATATTTGCTTAATAGTATGTCACGTGCTTGTGCAGTACACTGAAAGGTCTGTTGTAACTCTCATGTGGCTGATGTATTTTCATTAGGTTTTGAATGATTATTTTTATAGCACCTTTTGCATTTTTTAATGTATTCAATTTATTTTCATTTTTAAAAGATCTGCAGAACCTGACTTCAGGAAACTCATGGTAATTCATGTGGGAGAGGTTTTTGTTTTTTTTTTTTTTAACTGAAAAACTTTTTAAATATGTAGAGTTGTAGTTCTGGGTTTTTGTTATAATCTTTCATTTTGAATATTTGGGTTAAGACAGTTGTTTAAAGCTTCGTTTTTATTAAGTTCATTTTTATCATCATGAAAAGAATCACAGCAAGAAATGAGACTAATTCAAGGCATGTAGTACACTGGAACATAAAATGATTGTAATAGTAAAACGTAGTTGAAGACTCAGATCACTAAAGATAAAAATGTATGTGGAGAACATTTTTTGAAGAATACATTTTACTCAAGAATGGGGATAATACATTCCTGTCTCACTTTTGCTAGAAATGTAATATTTAGTATGTATTGGAAAACCAATGTTGCATAGAATCACACACACACACACACACACGCACGCACACACACAGACTCATGTTGAGGGAGGAATACTTGTGCCGTAGGAATAGAAGAGGCCTCTGAGATAAGAAATTTTTCACATATTATATTGGCGCTTTATTGAGCATCTATTAAGGGCTTAGTTATGCTAGGTTTGTCATTATGTGAGTTTATATGTTTCAAGGAGTGTATGAGCTAGTGACATTTTTGCTGAGAGTTAGTAAAAGTAAGGACAAAGATTATTCTACATTTTCATTTCTCTAAGTATAGAAAATGCTGATCAGACTAATGTTTCTTCTGAAATAGTTCAGTAACTTGTAACATATATTCAAATAAGATAACATAGATGAAGTATTCTCTGTTAATACTTAATCATGGATGAATGCTAGTGGGTCAGACTTTAAAATCAAGCATAATTTTATAGACCATTTGTCTGTTGCAGAGGTTAGTGAACTATCTCTATGAAGGGCCAGGTAGTAAACATTTTAGGCTTTGCAGGACATGCCATTTCCATGCTAACTGTTGAACTCTGCTGTTGTAGTACAAAGGCAGCTGTAGGAAGAATGCTAAAAAATGAACTTAGTTGTGTTCCAATAAAAGTTCAGTGGAGGGGCGCCTGGGTGGCTCAGTCAGTTAAGCATATGCCTTCAGCACAGGTCATGATCCCTAGGTCTTGGGATCAAGCCCCATGTAGGGCTCCTTGCTCAACAGGAAACCTGCTTCTCCCTGCTGCTCCCCCTGCTTGTGCTCTTGTTCTCATCTCTCTCTCTGTCAAAGAAATAAATTAAAAAAAAAAAAAATCTTGAAAAATAAAAGTTCAGTGGCCACTCAAAATCTTGAGTAAAGTTCACATAACTTGTAAATGTCATAAAATATTCTTGTTTTGGTTTTTTCCAACTATTATAAAATGTAAAAAAGAATATTCTTAGCTTGTGGGACATATAAAAATAGAGTGGCAGATTAGTCTCTTGGGTTGTCATTTCTTAAACCCTGTTTTTTTTTAAATTTTTATCTTTCTGTGTATTTTTGGAGATGAAGTTATTTATCAGCATTCAAAGTATGTTGTCTACCTGCATGATAAAAATTATATTTAAATATAAACATTATGCATTCAAAATTACATTTTAAAATTCTATACAGTTTCCATTGATCATTTGAATATTTGATGATCCATTTTATTTTGAAACAATTGTAACTTTATGCAGATTTCAGAGGTCCAATTAACAGCATTTTTTTTTTTTTTTGCATGTGAGTTTTAAGCAAATTGAAAGCTAGACAGGAATTTAGAAAGAGGTCGAAATGTTAATAAAGTGGTTGGAGAATGTAGCTTACACAGATGGCTGCCATGCTCCCTAATGTTGCATCCCAGCATTAAGCAGTTTCACACTCATCAGGATACATATATTCCTCTCCATGTAGGGCGATGCCAGTGTCAGATTTATGGTCTAGTATAACACAACAGTATCTGTGTCTCTTGTGTGCATCCAGCTGCCCACAGATGAGAGAGGGAAAAGGAAAGAGCTGGCTATGTCATGTTCCTTTCCTAGAACTCATTGGTTACAGAAGTCATTTTTTTCCCGTTAGCAGAATGAATAAAGGCTGGCAAATGCCAGAAAGTTATATTAAATGCTACTGTTCTTTGTTATGAAAAGTGAATTGAGGGGAAAGAGGCCCCCTCCTTTCTTTTATTCATTCATTCACATCCTTTTGGTTGCCTACTGTATTAGCTTGGTTAGGCTGCCATAACAAAAGAACACTCTGGGTTGCTGAAACAAAGAAAAATTTATTTTCTCACAGTCCTAGAGGCTAGAATTCCCATCTCAAGGTGCTTGTTTGGTTGCTGGTGACATCTCTCTTCCTGGCTTGCAGATGACTGCCTTCTTACTATGTCCTCACACGGCCTCTCCTCCATACATGTGTATGGAGAGAGTAATAGAGGGAGTGAGCTCTCTGGTTTTTCTTTTATATGGACACTAATCTTGTTGGATTGGGGCTTTATCCCTATGGCCCTATTTAATGTTATTTACTTCTGTAAAGGCCCCATCTCCAAATACAATCACATGGGGGGTTAGGGCTTCCATGTGTGAATTTTAGAAGAACACAATTCAGTCCATAATACCTACTCTCTACCAGGTTTTGTTCTAGTTACTATATAGATATATTTATTAATCAGAAAGTTTCTGCTATTTTGCTGTTTATACTGTATTGACAGAGACATGAATTAATGTGTAACTGCAAACTGAAATAAGTTCTTTGAGGAAAGGAATAATATTTTTGAGAACATTGTAGTAATAAAGAATATATATATAATGCATTAAAAAAATACTAACTTAGCCTGATACATTCATAGAAGTCCTCTCTGGAGACTAGAAGTGTCCTATAAAGAAGAAGCAGTTTGTAAAAAAAAAAATCCCCTGTCATTATAGGGAGCATGTTCCGTAGTCCTCCCAACAGTTCCGTTACTGTGAAGGGGAATGGTACCTTGCACTTTTACAATTGCAACTTACTTTCTTTTAGGTCTGCAGAAATATAGGAATGAGTCCACAGTCTATAAACTTTATTTAGTTGAATTTGAAAAAGCTTACCTGAGAAAGTTTAGAACCATGTTTAATACTTCTTTATTCTGCGATATCTATATAGATAGATAGATAGATAGATATCCCCTTTACTTTTTATTGAAGACTTCATTTTTTTCAGAGCTGTTTTAGGTTTACAACAAAATTGAAAGGAAGACAGAGATTTCCCATATATCCCAATCCCTGCCACATACATAGTAGTCTCCCTGTTGCAAATAGGCCACCGCCGGAGTGGTATATACATATTTTTAACCAAGTGTTACTAGTGGGAGAGTCTGCCTTGTGTGAATGGAGGTCTGGGTCTTTGGATTTCCCATGAGAAGATTTTTGTGGGGGACCTGCACTGAAATAAAGACAATCAGAGTTGTCTTTAAACAAGCACAAAACAGTTTATTAAAGTGAAAGTATGTTCTAAAGGTGGGAGAGCTGGCAGGTTCCTTGAGATGCAGTTGGCCCTAGGTTGTTTTGGAACGGGGTATTATTGGGTATCTTTGGCCCGGGAAGAGCAGGGCTCTGTAATGGGGTGGTCTCTAATGGTTGCTATTTCCAGTCCTTTGGGAGATTCCTCCCACAGCTTGGGAAGGGGAGTTTTTGACCCTCCAAGGTTTCTACTATAACTGTCATGGCAGCCTTTCTCTAAGGAGGTGAGGGGTAGCTACCCACAATGCATACACATAATAATGAGTCTAGAGGTTACCTTGAAGCAGATGTGGAAGAGGAGAGTGTATGTTCTGCACCTGTTGCTCTTGATCTGTCAGCCCCAAGGTCTTAGGAGCCATAAGGTCAGGTTGTCGTGCCCCTGGGCTTTTAATAGGTAACTTATTTATCACCGTCCTTGCTTCCAGCTTGTGTTTCTTTTATTTTTAATTTTTAAAAATATTTTAGTTATTTATTTGACACAGAGAGAGAGATCACAAGTAGGCAGAGAGGCAGGCAGAGAGAGGTTGAAGCAGGCTCCTTGCTGAGCAGAGAGCCCGATGTGGGGCTTGATCCCAGGACCCTGAGATCATGACCTGAGCCCAAGGGTTAACCCACTGAGCCACCCAGGTGCCCCCCAGCTTGTGTTTTAACTTCCCATTCAAGGACTTGGGACTCTGCCTCTGGGTATTCATTCCACTGCTCATGTCTAGCTTTTACCTAATACAAGGATGAACTTATATTGACACATTATAATTACCCAAAGTCCATAGCTTATCTTAGGGTTCACTCTTGGTGCTGTACATTATGTGGGTTTGAACAAAAGTACAATGACATATATTCATTATTATAATATCATACAGATAATTTCACTATCCCAAAAAATTCTCTGAGTGCCACTACTCATCTCACCCCCCCCACCCACCTCTTGAAACCACCAATCTTTTTGGAAAAGATTGGAAGATTGGAAGAATATTTTTTATTTATCTTTTAAAAATTTGAGTCTAATTGACATATGATGTTATATTACTTTCATGTATACAACACAGGGATTTAAAAATGGTATATGTTATGCTATGCTCATGACCAGTATAGCTATCATCTCTCACCATACAGCACTATCACAGTATCATTGACTATATTTTCTGTGCTGTACTTTTTATTCTGGTAACCTACTCATTCCATAACTGGACGCCTCTGTCTCCCACTCCTCTTCACCCATTTTGCCCATCCGCCTCACCCCACTAATCATTAATTTGTTCTCTATGTTTATAGGTCTGATTCTACTTATTTGTTTTTGTTTTTTTGTTTTATTTTATTTTATTTTATTTTTTAAGATTTTATTTATTTATTTGACACAGAGAGAGAGACAGCGAGAGAGGGAACACAACCAGGGGAGTGGGAGAGGGAGAAGCAGGCTTTCCAAGGAGCAGGCAGCCGGATATGGAGCTCGATCCCAGGACCTGAGCTGAAGGCAGACGCTTAATGACTGAGCCCCCCAGGCACCCTGTTTTTGTTTTTTAGATTCCACATATTAGTAAAATTATATGGTATTTGTCTCTCTGTGTCTTACTTCACTTAGCATAATACCCTGTAGGTCCATTTAGGCTGCCACAAATTGTAAGATCTCATTTTTTTTTCTTTTTAATGGCTGAGTAATAGTCCATTTACATACTAACATACCCCACATCTTCTTTATCTATTTATCTATTCATCTACTGGTGGAAACCTCCATTTGTTGGCTATTATTAATAATGTTGCAGTAAACATAAGGGTTCATATATCTTTTCAAATTAGTGTTTTCATTTTCTTTGGGTACCTTCCATAGTAGTGGAATTACTGAATGATATAGTGAAAGAACTGAAAGTACTCTGGAAACTATAAAACACTGACAGAAGAAATTGAAGATAATACAAACAAATAGAAAGATATTCCATGCTCATAGATTAGAAAAATTAATATTGTTAAAATGTCCATACTGCCCAAAGCAATCTACAGATTCAGAGCAATCCCTGTGATAATACCAATAGCATTTTTGATAGAACTAGAACAAATAATACTGATAATTATATGGAATCACAAAAGACCCCAAATAGTCAAAGCAATCTTAAAAAGAGCAAAGCTAGATGTATCACAATTTCAGATTTCAAGGTAATGACAAAGGTTGTAGGAAACTAGACAGCTACATGCAAAAGAATGAAAGTAGACCACGGTCTCTCACCTTACACAAAAATAAACTCAAAATGGATTAAGGACCTGAATGTGAGATCTGAAACCATAGAACTCCTGTCAGAGGAAATAGGCAGTAATTTCTTAGACACTGGCTGTAGCAACTATTCTCTAAATATGTCTCAAATCAAGAGAAACAAGAGCAAAAGTAAACTGTTGGGGCTACATCAAAATAAAAACCTTCTACACTGTGAAAGAAACCATAACAAAGTGAGTAGGCAACTTACTGAATGGGAGAAAATATTTGCAAATGTTATATCCAATCAGGAGTTAATATCCAAAAATATTAAGAATTTATACAATCCAACCCCTCAAAAAATATGACTAAAAACTGGGCTGAGGACCTAAATAGATATTTTCCGGAAGAACACCTCCAGATGGTCAATAAATACCCGAAAGGATGCTCAGCGTCACTCATCATCAGGGAAATACAAACCAAAACCACAGTGAGCTATCACCTCACACCTGTGAGAATGGTTAGACTCAAAAAGACAAGAAATAGGGGCACCTGGCTGGCTTTGTTGGTAGAGAATGCAACACTTGATATTGGGGTCATAAGTTTGAATCTCACATTGGGCAAAGAGATTACTTTAAAAAGGAAAAAGAATAAAAAAGAAACAAATAGCAAGAGTTGGTAAGGATGTAGAGAAAAAGGAATCCTCATGCACTATTGAAGGGAATATAAATTGGTACAATTACTCTGGAAAGCAATATGGAGGTTCCTCAAAAAATCAAAAATGACTTCAGGGGTGCCTGGGTGGCTCAGTTAAGTGTCTGCCTTCAGCTCAGATCATGATCCCGGCTTCCTGGGATCGAGCCCCACACAGGGCTCCCTGCATAGGGCTCCCTGCTCAGTCCATAGTCTCACTCTGCCTCGGCGCACCCCACCCCCACGACTCTCTCTCTCTCTCAAAAAAATAAAATCTTTTTAAGACATTAAAAATAGCTTTAATATTTATTAATATTGAGGATGCCTCAATGGAGTGTTGTTGTTAAGAAGTGGAAACATTTTTCAATCTATCAATTTTGTATTGCCACTCTGAATGAAAAATAACAATCTTCATACTGTATGTAAGTATTTTAGTTCATATCAATGCCATGTTTACTTTGTCCTTTGTATAAGAACTGTTAATATCAAAGGGGAAAATCTCATGTTTTTAATAACTCAAAAGTATCAGAATCATGATAAAAGAATGGATTAAATAAACTTTTTTATCTTTTTAGAACTCTCGTATGTTACTAGTATCCTCATATTCAAAAGAATGTCTAAAAGTATTTGCAATATTAATGACAGTACCATAGAAAATGATGGGATGTATAGAGACAATTGAAATGTAAGTAAAGTTGTGGTGAGTGCACTTACCATGCCCTCTACTTGACCAGAAGGTCTTTACTAAGCCCTTTCCTAGACCTGATCTTGGGAAGTTTTCATAGTAGCTACTATCTCTTCAAAAAGAAATGGAATTAACTGAAGAGGCAACCTAAATGTCAGGGGTCTTTGGAACTACTGCCTCTTGCTTATTTTGGAGAATACAAAAATATTGGCAGATTAAAAAACAATCATGATTTTATAGAGAATAAATGATTCGTTTAGGAAAAGAAACGTAGAATTTCATGGGCTTTGACAAACTTTTCCATGTGTGTTACGAACTCAGTCTTAATTGTACTCGATATAATAGTAACAATTCATGTTTCTTACGTAAAGGGCACAGTTCTATAGGAGGTACTATCTGTGAAGCACTGAGTCATAATTGTATTAGTTAGAATGTAGCATAGGTAAATTTCTATAATAATATCCAAAGGAATGCTTTAATTTGAGATTTGTGATGACAATAGAAACTTTTGTTAAGAGTGACTGAAGCATTCCTATGGCGTGAGGACATTCCATTAAGTTGAATTGAATAACGGATTGCAATCCAGTACATATCATTCATTTTGGTTGATACCGATCTCCCATAATCTTGAAATAAAAACATATATATATATGTAACTTAAAATTATGGGTAAATATTAATACTATAAGAGAGATTTTTTTTATTTAGAAATGCAAAATAAAATTTAAATTTGACCCTAACTTGGCTAAATTCTTGTGTTTAGAGGCTTCTTTGTATTAAATGCAAACCATATTTTTCACATTGCAAATGCTAAGCTTTCTAAATAATTAACATTGCTCAGTGTAGTGGTCAACCACAGGAGAAAAAGAATGCATTTTGATCTGTATAATTCAACATCTGGTTGTCACTATAATGCTAAGCCTACCAGAAATACTCTTGCCAGATGTGACTTAGGTTACATTATATTGTATTTTTAGTTCAGCAAAATGTATTTGAGAAGAATTAAGAATATTACCAGGAACAGACAAACCTCAAACAGTTTATCCATTAATTCACCGAAATGGTAAAAACATTCATAATGAAAATAGGTAACATTTATTGAGAAGGCCCTGGACACCTGTTATTTACATCTATATTACCTTGTTTAATTTTCATACTAACTCTGTGAGAACAAATCCTATTTGTTCTTCACAGTATAGGTGAGAAAACTGAGTAGGAATAATTTATGGATGGCCACACAGCTACCATGCGGGAGAGCCAAGCTTTGAATGCAAGGCTGAGAACAGACATTGCACAATATAGCCTCCACCTGTGCTGCTATGGTCGTGTAATTTTTGACCCTGTGAGAATAACTTGACTGGCTAAGTTTCATATTTTGGTCCAACGACTTGATTCTTGTGGTATTTAATGAAGGACTGCATGTTGCTCCTGTGAATGACTAGTTCATTTTAAAGATGATATATATTATAAGGGAAATAAATGAGGCAACATTTTATTAAGATGACTTTCTCTGTTGAACATGCGGGTTTTTGTTGTTGTTGTTGTTGTTTTTTACTTTACTTTAAATTCTAATATGTCTGTGTTGATAGATAACATTCTTCACTAAAAAAAAAGTTATTTCCAGACTTTTATTACTTTTTTTCCTTTCTCATTTAGATTTTCTTATTTACTAAAATTCAACAGGATAGATAATGTGGCTATAGTAGGTCACTGGAATTATCAAACCTTTGCAATATTACACATTCATATTTGGAGAGGCAAGTGTAGTTCAGGTATTTTAACTATACACAATGTGTTCATAGAAGAAAATATTCTGTGCAATTTATTTGACATGCCAGGTTAATAAAAATATAAAACACTGTTAGTATTGTTCTTTAATAGGTGAGCTTATCTCCTATAATGGCTAAATGATGTCATTGGTATTTCCTTTAGCTAATAACAGTATGCTGTATGCCACAAATCATTTCATGGAACCAGCTGTCATAGAATAGAGCACAAGGTTTCATATTACGACTCAGATTTAAAATAACAAAATAGAATGTTATGGATGTGATTATGTTAGTCTGATTTGTACAGGTTTTATTTTCTTCCTATGGCAGTACATTGCTAGGCAAGTAATTATATAGGTAATTCAGCAGGACTCTCTACTTTGGTTTCAGTGACAAAGTTTATATTCAGTACCTAAATCTGATAAAATAAAACCTTATATTACTTTGTTATAATTTTGCATTGTTCATGATGTAAATAATTTGAGGTAATATTTTTTCCAATTAGAAGCCAAGATTAGAGCCACATGGAAAAACTTGCGTTAAAAATTATATAATAATAATATCCTTAAAAAATAACTTGCTTTGATATTGGAGAAGTAGATATGTCATTAGTTTTACACATATTAATTTTTCTTTGCTCAGATCCATAATGAGAGAATAATCCCAGCCCTTTAAGATTTGGACAAAGTCTGAAAGTATAATGCAATAAATATAGTAATTAATCCTTTTATTTCCTTTCTTTGTATCTTATGAAGCCCTGAAACTTCCTTTGAGGTTCTCACAGTTTTTCTTTATTCATAACATTTTGATGGTGTCATAGAGTTGTCCATAAGAAACAAAAGAAACTGGCAGCTGTGTAAACCAGTTTTTAGTTTACACTGTATCTTGTTTTACCTTCCAAACTCTATTACAACAGTTTCTCTGTCATCATTATAGAACACCTTGAAGGATTGGGAAAAGGCAATAGAGATTCACATCCCAAGAGATGAAGGAGGCTGGATTAGCTCATATGTAATGTACTTATTTTACCATTAATTTCACGAATGCCTATTTTAAAGCTATAAAAATTCTTTTGGCTTTGACTTTCATTCTCAAGTATAAATGTTAAACACTATAACTGAATGAATGAATTCATTAGAGAATGAGTGAAAAAATAAAGGGATTTTTTTGTTAATCACAGACTCAAAATTATGCATTAGTTTCCCATAACATACATTTTATAGACTATATTTATAAGGAATGTACCTGGAAAAATAACCATGAAATGCACATGATAGTGAATTGCCATCATATTTTGAAAAAGTTGATAGGACAAGGGAAGAAGGGAGAAGGAAAGGAGAATAAGGTATTACCAGGGTACAAGGAAGGGGCCAGCACTCTTTGTAAAACAGATCTATGATTCTCAGAGACATTTTACAAAATATAATGTCTAGCAAGGGTTTCTTAAAAGAGCACATTAAATTGACTATTACATTATCCCGTATGCTTTCTTTTTGTGGAGGTTTTCCCTTCTCTTTGCCTTCAATGAATTCCAAATGTGCCAAGCTTACTAGCTTGTCCCTTACTTCTATTATCGGGCCCCTGTTGGCCAAGGACAAGGCTGTGTTAAACTACTGACCCTGCACCTGGATATTTGCAACCCATGGGGGTATTAGCTGCTGTCCATTTCCCCCCTTGCTCTGCTGCTTGTAAAGACTTGCCTGGTTGCAGACTGTGCAGAGATTAATTTGATCATTCCTTGCTTATGAGAGTAGGTTACCAGAAGTCCCACATCTATTTTCCAGCTTTTGCTGGTATGGAGGACTGACTTTGGACTGAAGCCTGGTTTTGGTTTTAAGCCTTGTGAAAATTCCTTTACTTACCAGTATTTAAATTGGAAATTGATTTTAGTGTTATTTTATTTATATAATAAAGTACAAAAGGTTCAGTAATGATGCATTTTACAATTCTTAAAACTAGTATGTAATCTAAATTTTGTGATAGTGTGATTTTTTTTAGCTCTTTAAGAAAACACCAATTTTCGATGATGCCAAAGTGTATTGCCTCTTGCTAAATCTAACATGCTATTAAGCTTATTTATGAGACTTCTGAAGTTATTATTATAGATTAATTTAAAAGAATCAGTAATAAAATGTGTGGATCTCTCAGCTTACATATATCGACCTAAAGTCTAAATAACGCAGTTTCCTGTATTTGTCTTCTTGACTTTTAACGTGTCATAAGCATAATGATTTCAGCTGTGGAATTCTGATACTGACATTTTCTGCCATAGCCTGGCTGTGCCTGATTTATTAATTGCTTTTCCTGTTATCTTTTAATAAAAGCAAAGATATGCTTTTGAGAAAAAAGAAGGCACTAAAAATTACCATTTTGTTAAAAACTTTTATAACTGTATCTGTCTCATCCCAGGCTTTTCCTTTTCATATTTATCATGCTGGATACATAACACATATTTTCTTTTCAAGTATGTATAAAGATAAGACATTGTTATAGGCTTAATTAACTCACAACCCCAAAACTCTAGTCCAAATGAACAAAAAGAAAGAAAGCCATCCTAAAAAAAATGTGTAGAGGTCTAAATGTTTCAGTTATAAACAAAATTATTTCAATTTTTATTCTTCTTAGTAATAGCATATATATATATATATATATATAATATATATATATGCTATAAGCCCCTTTCAACCAAAATTTGAACCAGAAAATCCAAGGTTATCTTTTCTTTTTTAAATGATTTATAGGTATGGATTCATATTTTAACTGGAGCTTTAAAAACAATTGCACTGATTTTTATGTTTTTTATTATTAAAATAAAAATTGATTTGATCTTTAAAGTTAATAATGTCTTTTTAAAAAGTGTAAACTTTATATTTTAAAGAAACTATTTAAAATCAGCCTTTTATAAAATTAAAACTTAGTTCAGGGCTTAATTTAGGATCACAGAATGAAAGATGTAGGTAGAGAAAGCATCTACTTACATTTTTATACATGAAGACAGATATGCAAAATTTTTAATGTCCTTTTTGAGAAACAAAACAGCTTAAATCAGCATTCTGGCAAATGTAAGGGACGAAAAATTGGAAGTCTGTAGTTTTTTGTTTCCAGTTATTCATTACTTTAAAAGAATTGTTGTTGGAAGTTTCAAAATAACATCTTTTCATAACTTTATATATTTTTTTAAAAGATTTTATTTCAGAGAGGGAGAGAGAGCATGAACTGGGTAAGGGGCAGAGGGAGAAGCAGGCTCTCTGCTGAGAAGGGAGCCTAATTTGGGATTCTATCCTGGGACATCTGGAATCAGGACTTGAGCCAAAGGCAGATGCTCAATGGATGGGAGCCACCCAGGGTCCCTTCATAGGTTTGTATTTGTACTTCTGTAAGCACAGGTTAAAAAATAAGCAGCATTGAGAGGTGGGCTAGATAGAATAGGATTTTTTCCTTCTTTTTATTGGACGTATTGCAAGAATTATACAAAGAATTCCTGTATATTTTTAAGTTACATTCCTCCAAGTATTAACATTTTACCTGTAGCTAAAAAGTTGCTAAAAAAAGACCAAAGTTTTTTAGCACAGTGGATATGCATACTGTGTTGTTATATCATGTTTCACTTACAGAACACAAATGCAAAGATAATTTATTAAGAATTTCAAGATAGGGGTGCGCCTGGATGGCTCGGTGGGTTAAAGCCTCTGCCTTCGGCTCAGGTCATGATCCCAGGGTCCTGGGATCGAGTCCGGCATCTGGGCTCCTGCTCGGTAGGGAGCCTGCTTCCTCTTCTCCCTCTGCCTGCCACTCCTCCTGGTTGTGCTCTCTCTCTCTCTGTCAAATAAACAAACAAATAAAAATAATTTCAAGGTGATTACAGAAGAACATTTCACCCTGAACGTTGGTTCTTTTGAGCATAGAACTGATGTAGCTGTGCTGGTTACATGCCTTTTAAACTGGTTATGCTAATAAGCCTATTCTGATGTTGTCAATTGTCCCACTAATGTCCATCATACAAAAGAAAATCCCTAATCATGCATTACATTCAGTAATCATGCCTCTTTGGTTTTTTAAAAAATGATTTCTCAATCTTTCTTTGCCTCTCATCACATTGACACTTGTGAATTATATAGGACAGTTATTTTACAGAATGTCCCTCAATTTGAGTTTTCTGTTTTCTCATAATTAGATTTATGTCATGCATTATTTTGGCAGGATTACAGAAGTGATGTGGTGGTCTTCTCAGGACATCCTATCAGGAGACAAGTACCAATAATTTGCCAGCCCTCCTTTCTGAGTAGAGATTATGCTGTAACAGAATAAGCAGGATTTTCTCTTAGCCTGCCAAATTTTTGTTGCCTTTTATATGGATAACTGGCTATTTCAAATGTGATATATGATCTGTGCTAATACCTTAGAGCAATATTTAACTTCTAGGTTCGAATCATTAATGATATTGTTGTACTTTAACATTGAATTTTGGCTAATATTTCCATCTTTATCTTTTGATGGAAAAATGATCAATTCTCTTTACCTTATCATTAAATTTTGTTTTCTGCATATCTGTGACCTGTCAGAAATTTCAAGCACATCTTAAACTGAGCTGTTGGGATGACTGCTTATATTTTACTTACTAGATGTTAGGAAATACTTGGGAGATTTGAGAGATTTACTAAACACTTCTAAAATTAGTGATAATACCAAGAAAATCATTTAAAAAAATCAACTAATGAAATGATAATTCTCTTCTAAGATGAAAATCAGTTTTTAAAAGGATTAAGTATAATTAAGACATTTAAACTTTTCTTATTTTTAGATTAAATGTTCAGCATCTGTGAAGCCTTATTCATTCATTTTAATAAATATGAGTTGAGTTCTGGGTAATATGTCACCTTCAAATCTCAAATCTAGATTAGGTAATGTGGTCTCTTGTCTCAAAAAGCTCAGTGTTTGGTCAGAGACCCAGACAAGTAGCCCAGTAGTTTCAGTTCAGTGGTGTAAGGCCCAGGAAAAGAGGGGTGTTTCTGGAAACACCATTGTGGATATCTGACTCAGCTTAGAAATTTAGTGAAGTGTTATATCTCTTGAAAAGCTTGCCTACCGTTGAATAAATTTTAAAAGGTGCTTGAAGGCTCGGGATGACATTCTTTTTTATTATGATGATTTTAAGATTTCATTTATTTACTTGTCAGAGAGAGAGAGAGAGAGAGACAGAGCACAAGCAGGGAGAGCAGCAGGCAGGGGGAGAAGTAGGCTCTCTGCTGAGCAGGGATCCCAGCACTCTGGGATCATGACCTGAGTCAAAGGCAGACTCTTAATCCACTGAGCCACCCAGGTGTCCCGTGATAACATTCTAAACAGAGGGAATAATTCATTACCTTTATAAATTGGAGAGCTTGTGCTTATATCATCTTTAATGATTTATCAATTTATAATACATTTTTAGTAAATTTGATTGACTTGTTTTGATTCCCCAAAAGAGGTTGCATGCTCCCTGAAAGTACTCTCCTTTACACCTACCTCAAACAGGAATTGAAACAGCATTAAACGTAGAATGAACTGGAGAGGATATTCAAATCCAGTACTTAAGACCAGAACGAATAATTGTTTAACTAAATTGAATCTGTAAATAATGTTCCATTTGAACATGGGGGTACATATAGATTTTTGAATTGACATTTTCATTTTCTTAATACCCAGAAGTAGAATTGCTGGATCATATAGTAGTTCTATTTTTAATTTTCTTGCGGAAACTCCATTCTACTTTTCTTAGTGGCTGGGATTAATTGGCTTTTCCACTAACCAAGCAGAAGACTCCCTTTTCTCCACATCCTCACCAACACTTCTTATCTTTTTGTTAATAGTCTTTTGGACTATTGAAGTGAGACCTCATTGTTGTTTTGATTTGCATTTCCCTGATGATTGGTGGGCTTTTATATTCTTATTTCATTCTAAAGATATTAAGGTGAAAGTTAGATGTTCTTTAAGGTGGTCTGTTTATTTGTTTGTTAATCTCAAATGAAGTCTTCCAAATGAATTTTTAAGGAAAATGATTTAAAAGGACTCTGGGGAAATAAATTGAGGATTGCAGAAGGGGGGGTGGCTGGGGGGCTGGGGTAATTGGATGACAAGGATTAAGGAGGGCACCTGATGTGATGAGCACTGGGTGTTATACACAACTAATGAATCATTGAACACTACATCAAAAACTAAATATATATATATATAATATTTATTTTATTGTATTATTATATATAGTTATTATATACATTGTTGCAGCTAAGCTTTGATAACCAGCTTTGTGGTATTTCAAACCAGTTTTTCTTTAGTATCTTGGGAAAAATTTTCTATACAGTTTAAGGGGTACGTAAAATATTTATCAAAGAGATTCATTTGAAAAATATTCTATTAAATTATGTTATAAATTGCAAACTTGATATGAGCCTGAGGTCTGATAATCTTTTGTAAAGTAGTAAAACAATGAAATATCGTATAGTATTCCTAAGTAAAATATTCTCATATATTATTATTTAATTTTTATTATGTATGTTAGTCACCATACAGTACATTGTTAGTTTTTGATGTAGTGTTCCAAGATTCATTGCTTACGTATAACACCCAGTGCTTCACGCAATATGTGCCCTCCTTAATACCCATCACCAGGCCAACCCACCCCCCGCAAAACCCTCCCCTCTAAAAGCCTCAGTTTGTTTCTCAGAGTCCACAGTCTCTCATGGTTCATCTCCCCATCTGATTCCTGCCCCCCCACACACATTTTTCCCTTCCTTCTCCTAATGTCCTCCATGCCATTCCTTATGTTCTACAAGTAAGTGAAACCATATGATAATTGACTTTCTCTGCTTGATTTATTTCACTCAGCATAATCTTTTCCAGTCCCATCCATGTTGATGCAACAGTTGGATATTCATCTTTCTGATGGCTGAGTAATATTCCATTGTATATTTGGGTCACTTCTTCTTTATCCATTAATCTGTTGAAGGGCATCTCAGCACTTTCCACAGTTTGGCTATTGTGGACATTGCTGCTATGAACATTGAGGTGCATATGTCCCTTCTTTTCACTAAATCTGAGTATTTGGGGTAAATACCCAGTAGTGCAATTGCGAAGTCATAGTGTAGCTCTATTTTTAATTTTTTGAGGAACCTCCACAATGTTTTCCAAAGTGGCTGCACCAGCTTGCATTCCCAACAGTGTAAAAGGGTTCCCCTTTCTCCACATCCTCTCCAACATTTGTTGTTTCTTGCCTTGTAATTCTTGCCATTCTGATTGGTGTAAGGTGGTATCTTACTTTGGTTTTGATTTGAATTTCCCTGATGGCTAATGATGATGAACATTTTTTCATGTGTCTATTAGCTATTTGTATGTCTTCATTGGAGAAGTGTCTATTCATGTCTTCTGCTCATTTCTTGATTGAATTATCAAGTTAATGGGTGATTGTGATGTTTCTGTAATATAGCTGTTGAAGATAATGCTGCTACAAACATTGGGGTGTGTGTATCCCTTTGAATTTGTACTTTTGTACCCTTTGCGCAAATACCTAGCAGTAGAATTGCTGGATCATAGAGTAGTTCTCTTTTTACCTTTTTAAGGAACCTCCATACTGTTTTTCAGAGTTACTGCACCAGTTTGCATTCCCATCAATAGTAATGTTAAGAGGGTTTCCCCTTTCTCCACATTTTTGCCAGCACCTGTTGTTTCTTGTGTTGTTGATTTTAGCCATTCTGAGAGGTTTGAGGTGATATCTCATTGTAGTTTCTTTTTATATTTCCCTGATGATGAATTTAGTAAAATTTCTAGAGGTAAAATCAGTGTACAGAAATCTATTATATTTCCATACACCGATAAAGAAGCAGGAGAAAGAGAAATCAAGGAATTGAGCCCATTTACAATTGCATCCAAAACTGTAAGGTACTTGCGAATAAACCTAACCAAAGAGGTAAAAGATCTGTACCCTAAATACTATAGAACACTTAGGATAGAGATTAAGAGGATACAAAGAAATGGAAAAACATTCCATGCTCATGGGTTGGAAGAACAAATATTGTTAAAATGTCTGTACTACCCACAACAATCTACACATTTAATGTGATCCCTTTCAAAAGGCCACCAGCATTTCTCACAAAGCTAGAACAAAAAATCCTAAAATTTGTACGGAACCACTAAAGACCCCAAATAACTAGAGAAACTTTGAAAAGGGGAAGTGAAGATGGAGATGTCACAATTCTGGTCTTCAAGTGATATTACAAAGCTGTGTTGATCAAGACATCATGGGACTGGCACAAAAGTAGATAATAGATCAATGGAATAGAATAGAAAACCCAGTGTAAAAGGGTTTCCCTTCCTCCACATCCTCTCCAGCATTTGTTGTTTCTTGCCTTGTTAATTCTTACCATTCTGATTGGTGTAAGGTTTTTCTTACTGTGGTTTTTATGTCTTTTAAAAGACACCTTTATGGTCAATTAATCTTCAACAAAACAGGAAATAATATCCAGTGGAGAAAAGACAGTCTCTTCAACAAATGGTGTGGGGAAAACTAGACAGCAACATGCAAAAGATTGAAACTGGATCACTTTCTTACACCACACACAACAATAGATTCAAAATATATGGAAGACCTAAATATGAGACAGGTAACCACTAAGATCCTGGAGGAGGACACAGGCGGTAACCTCTTTGACATTGGCCACAGCAACTTCTTACTAGATATGTCTCCTGAGGCGAGGGAAACAAAAGCAAAACTTAACTATTGGGAATTCATCATAATAAAGAGCTTCTGCACTGTGGCTATCCCTGTCCCAATAGCACCCAGGCTTTATTATTATAACAATACAAGACTAATGAGAGGGGGCATCCATGCCTCATTCCTGATCTTGGGAGGAAATCATTTATTCTTTCACCACTAAGTATTTTAGCTGTCATTTTGTTTAGATGCCTCTTATTGAATTGCGACTATCTCTTAATGCCTATTTTTTTTTTCTGTCAGTTTTTATCAAGAACGGGTGGTGGACTGTGTAAAATCCTTTTTCTGCTTTGATCAACCTGATCATGTGATTTTCTTTCTTTAGTCTGCCTTAGTTGATTGATTACTTTTGAATATTGAACCCATGTTGCACCTATGGAATGAAACCCTCCTGGTCCCCCATGTATTATTTATCTATATATCTATCTACCTCTCTAGTGTTTAGTAATATTTTGCTGAGGATTTTCATGTACATGTTCATGAGTGGCGTTATGTGTATTTGGTTTTCCTAACATGGTAGTATTTGCTTTATAAGATGAATTAGGACATGTTTCCTCCTCTTATATTTCTTGGAAGAGATTGTATAGAATTAATGTTAATTCTTCTCTAATCATTGGTAGATTTCTCCAACAAAACCATTCAGGATTGGAGATTCATATTTTGGTAGGTTTTAACTTACAAATTCAATTTATTTAGAAGTTACAGAGCTATTCAAAGTGTATTGGTTGAGTTGTGTTAATTTGTTTTTTGAGGGATTGGTCTACTTCATCTAAGTGGTTAAGAGTTATTTGTAGCATATCTTTATTATGCTATGAAGGTATGTAGAGTCTTTAATGATATGCCCTGTTTGATTCTTAATATTGGTCATTTATGCCTTTGTTTTTTCTTTTTCTGTCTTGTTAAAGGTTTCAATTATATTGGTCCTATCAAAGAAGAAGCTTTTTCTTTCATTGATTTTTCTGTATTATGCTTGTTTGTCTTTAATTTCATTGGTTGCTGCTCTTATTTATATTATATCTTCCTCTGCTTATTTTGGGTTTATTTTGTCCTTTTTTTTCCCCCCTATGTTGCTGAGGGCAGAGGTTAGGTTACCCATTGACATTCTTCCTTTTTTCTAATATGCATTCAATATTCTAAATTTCCCTCTTAGTACTGTTTTAGGTGTGTCCAATAAATTTTGATATATTCTTTTTTTTAAATTGAGACTTCCTATTTTCCCTTTAGATTACTTAGAAGTGTGTTGTTTAGTCTCCAAAGTATTCAAATATTTTCCTGTAAGTTTTCCATTAGTGATTCCATTAAGTCAGAAAGCACACAGTGCATGATTTCAGTTGTTTTAATTTGCTGGCATTTATTTTATATTCCAGGATATTGTCTTCTGTTAGAAAGTATTTTCTGCTGTTTTGGAGTGGAGTTTTCTACAATGTCAGTATGTCGATTGATGACATTGTTGAGTTTCTCTGTATCCTTGCTTATTTCTTTTATTCATTGGAACATTTTCATGACAGTTGTTTTAAAATCAGATAATTCCAACATCTCTGTCACCTCAGTATTGACATTATTCTTTTTTTAATTCAGTTTGTGATCTTACTGGTTATTCAAGTGACAGATGAATTTTTATGAAACTTGGACTTCTTGTGTATTATGTTGTGACCCTGTGGATTTTATTTAAAACTTCTGTTTTAGCTGAGTTTTTTTTTTTTGGGGGGGGGGAGGTCACTGCCTCAACTGGGGAAGTTGTGTACTGCTTTGTCATGCTGCTGTAGAAATAGAAGTCCAGATTCCATATTTAACTACTTTAAAACCTGAAAGGGAGTTCCTTGTTACTGTTGGACGCGACTGGGACTTCTAGTTCTCACTTGTCCTCTACCAATAACTCCCTGATTGTAGGAGGGTTTATGATGTTTTGTTATTACCCTCTGTGTGGCCTATAGTGACATCACAGGGCAGGGGAGTCTCTTTACTTGTGGGCAGTGGTAAAGGTCTGTCTGTTCTTGGCGTCTGCTCAAACTACCCTGTTAAGGGGTGCTTCATTACTGTTGTTACAGGGTGTATCCAGGTTCTCCATGTAATCTTACAAATAACATGGAGTTAGTTGGAGAATTGTTATTGCCTAGAGAGGATGATACCACCATTGTTGGGTGGGGGGCATTGTGGTGCGTTATCATAACCTAGTGGAAGTACAGCTATAGGCTTTCTTTGGCCTTGGATGGCATGGATGCAGGTAGGCTACACTGTCTTTTGTGCTGTTTGCCTGTGGTAGAGTAGTTTCTGAATTACTGTGCCGCCCTTTTTCTAGAGCAGGCTTTAGTTGGACTATTTTTTGGTCTATACTTGTTTGTGTTTTGAGGTTGTCAGCTTCTAGTGTTCCAAGTCTGGGTTATAGAAGTCCAAACAAGCAAGCAAACAAACAAAACACAGGGAACTCACCACCTCTTTGTTCCTTGAATCTTGAAGTCTCTAGACTGTCTAACTTATACTCTCCACTCTTTATAGTGTTCTTGCGTTTGTTTTATGTATAATGTCCAGGATTTTTAGTTTTACTTAGCTAGAGAAATAGAAAAAAAAAATACATATATACCTTCTTTCTTAGATCAGTGTTCTCTTTACCTTGTTTTTGACAAGGGCAATTCCAGATACCATTATGACCTCAGAAAATATCAATTTGAGTATGTTTACTAATATAATATACTAATATCCTTAATCAGGATTAAGGAAAGAAAATGGGTTATTACTAATTCTTACTATTAATGAAAAATTATTAAAGTTATATGCTCCATTGATAAGAAGTATTTATATATGAAAGCTAGATAAGTATGGAATTTTATACTTAATAGGTACTTCCATATTACCAACCCATAACTTTGCCATTATTTTTGCATTAACTTTTACATAAACTTTATGTGGTTTTAATTTTAATCTTCATTATGTCATTCCTTTTCTGAATTGGGAGTATTTTCTCTTCTTTAATGATCCAGACTAATTAATTCATTTGACAAGTTAACTCTTTAGAGTTTTCATGGCAAATGAAAAGAAAACATATTCTCCCTTTATTTATTCAAGTTTAATAATGATGAGTATGTTGAAGAGTGAGAAATTAACTGTGGTTTTTCCTTTTTTTTTTAATATGAGACTATATGTAACCTTCCTTTCCTTCTTTTACTTTATTCTTTTCCTTGTATTAGGTCTTGGTACCTTAGAATAGTAAGCCAAACTGGAGTCAAACATTGACAGGGTATATCCTGGATCTTACTGATTTGGGACCAGTTTATTAAACTTATGCATTTTCAAATAATTTCTACATAATTGGTAGCTGTGTGTGATTTTCCTGCAGTTATTATGAATGGTTACGTCCAGAATTCCTGTTTTCAATATTAGGTTAAACCCTATTGTTGTGACTTGAATTCATCACCTCCGTGGGAAACAAGTCAGGAAATTGTATCCGATGTCATTCTTCAGCTGTCATGGATCATTCTGAAGGGCAGAAAGCGTTGCATAGAGACAGGTGCCCAGGAGCTAACTTACCTGGAAAAGGGGGAATAATAGTATAACAGAGGCTTCCACCTGCCTCTGGGTTGGGCCTAGTTAAAATCTGTGAAGTTACCTAAACTCTTCAGTGAAAAAATGCTTCACAAATATAAGATACATTGTCCCTTGCATGTAATTTAAACAGAAACTGCCAAGGATATTCTTTCTCCTATTCGATGCATGCTCGTTATTTTGAGCATTGGAGCTGATCATCAGTTTTCTTTATTGTTTTATATTTTAAGTATATACCACTCTTATTCCCATAGAAGAACTTTATTTGCTTGAATCTTTTCTCCTCTGGTAAAGAGGTAAGAGTTATTTAAAGTTACATGATCCAAATGAATATTTCCAACTATTGTATTATTATGCTTGTTATTTTGCTTAATTCTTTGGTTATTAACCAGTATTTTTGCAGTTAAACGAAGGAAAAGACAGGAGAGGAAACAAAATATGGCTGTTACTTTGTCTCTTGCAAGGACACATTAAATGAAAGAGTTATATTTCTTACTTTTTTGGCTGTTTTTTCTCTGGTTGTGATAGGAATTGATATTTTTCATATATTATAAAAATAATTTTTCACTTAGTTTTTTGTAAAACACAAAATTTTGTTAAATTATGATTAAAAATTTGATAAGGTTTTCCAGTTTTTGTCATCAAATGAATGATAATAAAGTTTTTATGTTGACATTATAATCTCCTCTTAAATCTTCCAACCTTTTATGGCAATCCTAAGTAAAGACATTAATTACTTAATTTATATTATAGCTTTTTGGTTGTTCTAAAAATTGAAATTTACAGACCAATATTCTAAGCTGGCTTCCAAATTGTATCTGAATGGAAAGGTGCTATATTTTTATTTACAGATATTTCCTAGTTTTTCATTTGATGTTAGAAAATATTTTATGTATTTTTAATAGGAATAGTGTTGACTAAATTAAGACAAGAAACTGGGGCACCTGGATGGTGCAATTAAGCTTTCAGCTCTTGGTTTCTGCTCATCTCTGATCTCCGGGTCCTGGGATTGAGCCCCACGTTGGGCTCCGTGCTCCACACAGAGTCGGCTTCTGTTTCTTTCTCCTCCTTCCTCTGTACCTACCGCCTGTTCTCTTCTCTGTTCCTAATAAATAAAGTAAATCTTTAAAAAAAGGACAAGAAACTTTAAAACTAGGCTTATTAAAACTAAACTTACTGTACTAATTTTCCAAAACATTCATATATCAAAACATTATATTGCACACTCTAATACAAAATTATGTGAATTATATTTCAATAAAACTGGAGAAATTGATTTAATAAAAGTCATACACCAAGAAATTCACAATCATGGTAGCTTGCCTTTCATATATTGATAATTCATTATTGAACATATTTATTTATAAATAAATGCCTTATTTCCTTGAATCTTCTTTATTTTAGGAGGATTTTGTTTTTCTTTATTTTAATAAAGATCTAGAGAGTAACTGAGAATAGACAACATTTTTGTCCAATGTAGTGTATCCCAAACAATTTTTGCAGAACATTTAATAGTCATGGAAACTCCAATTTTAGAAATTTATTACATGAAGTTCACAATAATGTTAAGGTTATATCATCGTGCACATCGTTGTTTCCCTAAGGCTGAGATGCTAGTTTTAGAAAGATAATACTCTTCTAATAAATAACAGTAACAAATAAATTTGACCATTATTTGTCTATCTCATTTTTTCTTTTCTTTTTTTTTTTAAGATTTTTTTTAAGATTTTAAGATTTTTTTTTTAAAGATTTTATGTATTTATTTATTTGGCAGCGAGAGATCACAAGTAGGCAGAGAGGCAGGCAGAGAGAGAGAGAGAGAGAGAGAGAGAGAGAGAGAGAGAGAAGCAGACTCCCGGCTGAACAGAGAGCCGATGCGGGGCTCGATCCCAGGACCCTGGGATCATGACCTGAGCCGAAGGCCGAGGCTTTAACCCACTGAGCCACCCAGGCGCCCTTGTCTATCTCATTTTCTTATATTCTTTGTCATTTTTTTCTTTTTACCAACAACAACTTATTCCTCTCCTTTTCTCTTCTTTCTTCTCATAAAAAAAGAAAAAAAACAAACAATTTATGTAAACTAAAGTGCCTTGTTTCCTTTTCAATATAACATATATCTTTAGCTTTCCAGATAATCACTTGAGAGATCCAGGAAAATATATTTTATTTTTTATTTTATTTTTAAAGATTTTATTTATTTGAGAGAGTAAGTGAGTGAGAGAGAAATGGAGCAGGGCGAAGTGGCAGACGTAAAAGGAGAAGCAGACTCCTCTCTGAGCAGGGAGCCAAACATGGGGTTCAATCCTGGGACTCTGGGATCATGACCTGAGCCAAAGGCAGATGTTTAACCAATTGAGCAACCCAGGAACCCCAAGAGAGCCAGGGAAATACATTTTAATAATATGGCATGATGTTGCCTAAAGTAGAGAATCTAGATGAGGACATGTTTGCCAGGTTCTGACACCAACCCATCATTCTTGCCTTTGAACTATTCTTCCAATAAAGCATTGTAGAATTTATTGGTAGTCTTGCCTGTGAAGGCTCTTTCTTTCCTTTATCTGTTTCCTGTGGTTTAAAAACCCATCAGAATTCATCAAAGCCCATTGTTAAGAAGTTTAGGTTACTACAGAATATAATTTGAGATTATTAAAAAGAATATTTTTCAGTCATTTTTTCTGTGTGCTCAATTTTAGAATAGGTAAAAACTGTGAAATATTATAAAGTGTTAACTTGAAATTATTGTTAGTATAATTTTACAACCATCATAGTGATGAGTCTGTATCAATCTTGGTTGAAAATATATGAGAAGAAATTAAAATTGAGTTGATTTTTAGTAAAAGCTAAAACTTTGAGTGTTTTTATTATTTCTTTTTCTATTAGGATAAACTAAATAACATTTAAATGTCTTTCAAAAAGCCATTGAACCTTTTTTATTTCCAAAAATAAGGAATAAGTACATCAAAAACTTACCCAGATTAATCAAATTGATGTTATTTAATTCAGTTCCAATTTGTGGTAAAGAAAAGAGGATGATTGGACCCTAAATTTGGGTCAGAGGGTGTACTGATAATATTTAGAAAAATACTTTTACCTACATGTTTGAAGCTTAATATAAATGAATTAGAAAAGTGCTAACAATGTATGGGCTATGGATCTATACCAATGTGCTAACTGCTGGTTTCCAGGTGAACTTTGTTGGAAAAACTTTTATAGCAACTTACTTGTTTTAACATCCAGATATATGATCAGTGGACTTGTTTTGCTAAGCGGGGTATATTTTATGAAATAATTGGTTTATGATAGATTACATTAAAAGATGTCTTTCAGTACAGATAGTCTGTAAAGTGCTACTTTAAAAAATAATCCTCTTGAGGACCTGGATAGCTCAGTCCCTCCTCTCCCTCTGCCCCTTCCCTAACATGCAGGTGCTCTCTTTCAAATAAATAAATAAAATCTTTATAAAAACAAATAAAATAATCCTCTTGTTTGGCTTAATTGTTTTCTGTATGGTTATATTTAAGAAAGTTTAGAAAAGTGTCCTTTAAGGTTAATTAAAAGGATAATAGATATTTAAAAATAGTTAAGCCAGGGACACCTGGGTGTTTTAGTTGGTTAAGCTTCTGCTTTCAACTTAGGTCATGATCCCAGGGTTTTGGGATTGGCCCTACACTGGGCTCCTTGTTCAGTGGGGAGAATTCCCCCCGACCCCGGCTCATGCTCTCTCTCTCAAGATTAAAAAATAGTTAAAGCTATTAAAATAAATTTAAATATAGTTAAGTTAAAATTAAAATTAAAAATTAAAATTGAAAATAAATAAATAAAAATAAAAAAATAAAAAAAATTAAAATTAAAAAAAATTAAAAATAGTTTTTTAAAAATAAAAAAAAATAGTTAAGCCAAATTCCATTTTTTTTTTTCCACTTTAGAGAAAGTGTATATAAATATAATGGAGGATCCAGGAGCGCCTGGGTGGCTCAGTGGGTTAAGCTTCTGCCTTCGGCTTGGGTCATGGTCTCAGGGCCCTGGAATCGAGCCCCTCATCAGGCTCTCTGCTGAGCGGGGGGCCTGCTTCCCCCACCCCCGCCTGCCTCTCTGCCTGCTTGTGATCTCTGTCACATAAATAAAATCTTTAAAAAAAAAAAAAGGAGCATCCAATTTTGTGCTTAAGTTGGGTGTACTCCCTAAATGAAGCATATGGATTATGAACTTTGATGAGGGAGATTGTTTTGGGGGAGACTTTTGACTGCTGAAGTAACAGGTCAAACAGGATCAGGTTGATTGTATGTTGATGGTAGTGCGGTGAAGGCTTTCAAGAACATTTATTAATTGTTTTTTTAAATGAGAGACACATTTTAGGCAAGTGTTTCAATTAGCTATGGAGTTTGGTCCAAATTGCTTAAAGATTTTTTTATTATCCTAAAATGAGTCATCCAGATACAGGGTATGTAGGCTGGTATGGTTTCATAGGACTCAGTTTTTCTTTTGTCCTTATATGTGACCTTCATTCTCATACTTGCTAATGGTCACTGTAGTGCCAGTCCGCATATTCTGGCTGGAAAAGGCGAAGGACAAGGCAAAAGGCACCTTTCGTCGAGGACTGCCATTCCTTTTGGAGATTATTGAGCCATTACACTCAAGAACTTACTCATAATTCATTAGAAAAAATAATGCTTTGTATTCTTCCATATCTGAAATAATGGAAGCGTAATTTTTTTTTAAAGATTCGATTTATTTATTTGAGAGAGAGAGAGAGAGTAAGAGCATGAGAGGGGAAAGGGTCAAAGGGAGGAGCACACTCCTTGCAGAGCTGGGAACCCCATGCAGGACTCCATTCTGGGACCCTGGGGTCAGGACCTGAGCAGAAGGCAGGCGCTCAAGCAACTGAGCCACCCAGGTACCCCAGTGTAATTTCTTTTTAAGCTGAGAACAGGCCTGTGCTAGAGGACGTGGAGTTATGTCAGTCGGGAGGAAATAGAGAACGGATATTGGGCAGTCTCTGCCATAGCGGTTGTTGATATTCTGCAGCTGAACACGGTTGGAGCTCTGAACGTCGGAACTTCTTTTGTTTCCAAAAAGGCAGCAAATTTAGATCAAATTTCGTTTGGAGTCATCTGTGTTTGATCCTTATGGTCTTCCAGGGCTTTATTCTTCTGACAGTGTTCTTATTGACACTTTTTTTTTTGGGGGGGGGGTCTTGCTAAGTGCTTTATTCTTTGATAAAATGATACAGATTGAAAAATTCTGTGAAAGAAACACTTTGAATTAAAACAGACCATTTGAATAGAGAAACAACATTCTGTTCAGAAAATTAATAAGGCCCAATCTTTGTTTGGTTCCTTTTCCAGTAAAATGTTCTATTCATTCACATTAATATCTGTTAATGAAAGTAATATGGCTCAGTCCTTAATTTTATTAACTGTGGTGAATAGTCCTGCTTCTGAGGGGAGTTTAGGCACAGATACTCAACTGGATATATACGTAGTATATAGTAAGCTTTAAAGGCGCTATAATTTATAGGAGGCAAAAGTATATTAATTTAATTCAGATATTATTACATTTTAGTGACTATGAATAGAAATCCTATGTCATACATTTCAGTAGTTTCCTTGATTCAAGATGTGATATTATGGTTTTCCTTGGCTTTATATTCTCAAAATTCATAGGTTAGATAATTATTGTGTTAAGTGTAGGTACAATTCATTTATAATATATGCTTATAGATTTTTAGAGTTATTATGACTGTATTTATTTTGTATTTTCAAAGAAGTAAGATATATTTAAATATTTTAAACAATATTTTCTTTGTTTTTACAACTTTAGATATGGTTTGGTGTGACTACACAGTCAAAAACTTTAAGGACCACATTTCTATTCTCTTCATTTTTTTCTTCCATGATATCTTTTACATTAGGGAGCTTTACTATATGAATGTGCATTAGATTTACTAACTAGTACTCTTTTTTTTTTTTTTTAAAGATTTTATTTATTTATTTGACAGACAGAGATCACAGGTAGGCAGAGAGGCAGGCAGAGAGAGAGGAGGAAGCAGGCTCCCTGCTGAGCAGAGAGCCTGATGCGGGGCTCGATCCCAGGACCCTGGGATCATGACAGGAGACGAAGGCAAAGGCTTTAACCCACTGAGCCACCCAGGCGCCCCCTAACTAGTACTCTTAAAACATTTTGGCTTCTCTAATAACATTGGTTAGTGTTTCTTTATAGATATCATGGCAAATCCTAGAATAATAAAATATTTTCACTGGACAAAAGTTTAGCGATTAGTTCAGAGTCTCATTTTTATAGAAAACGAAACAAAAGCACAGATTAATCTTATCCTAGGTCAATAAAGCCCCTTATTTGGTAAGGTGGATTAGAACTTCATTCTTTAAATCTTTCCTTTTTTTAATCGCCGTCTCAAAGAAATTTGCACACCACATAGAAGTCCCACTCTAGTTATTTTAGAATGCTATTGGAAGACCTATATTCAGGTTTTAGCTTTATCTCTTAAGTACTGAATAACCTGGGGCAAAGTACTTGTATGTTATCAGTTTTCTGTAAAACTGGCAAATGCCGGGTAACTAACAAATTAACACAATTGCTGTGAGGATCAAATGAAATGCATGTGAAAAACACTAGAGTCTAATAATAGTATCAACAAGAAGAATCATTATATTTCTATGGCATTTTATTATTGTTCTAGTGCCTTCCTTATTTGACCTGCTTATTTTTCCTATATTGTATACAGAGAACTCATGAAAAATATTTCTTTACGTCATGATGCTGAATACAAGTAGGAAAATTTACCTTACGATTTTAGCATGATTTAATTTATGACTTTATTAACTTTACAAATTGATTAAAATTAATTTATACAGATATTATTATCTTCAGTATGAAATAACTAAATATTAGGAATTTTAGTAATGTCATTTGATGCTAGATAGTTCCACAAATATGTTTGATACTCGTGAGTCAGAGTACCTTCATGGTACTGACTTTAGTGTCTATTTTCCAGAAAACAAAAACATAATTTTTTGCTGAGGTAGGTATCTCTTGTATATTCGTAGCTAAATACCATTCACAGTTTTATAATTAGATGTGAATTTTTTTCAAATCATCATTACTTCTTCCATCATCTTTCTTGGTCTTCAAAATATCTATTTATCCTTCAAGGTCCCAATGAGGTACTACCACGTTTGAGAATCTTTTCCTGACTTATCTTTTAATTTGTGTAACTCTTTAAAAATTTTAATTCCAGTGTAGTTAACTTACAGTGTTAACTTACAATGTTATAACAGTTTCAGGTGTTTAATACAGTGATACAACAATACCATATAGTACTCAGTGCTCATCAAGATAAATGTACTCTTAATGCCCTTCACCTATTTCACACATCCCTTAATTTATATAACTTTGATAACTTATACAAGGATATACTAGAAAATCTTCAAAATGTCTCCTTAAAACATTTTAGATATTTGGCTTTTTCTAAATAAAAAAATTTTATTTCTAGTTTATTTGATTCTTCATCATGTATTTTCAGCAAAGATTGTGACAAACATATGTCATTACTATGCTTATCAACACATACTAACATATTCTCAAACATATCATGTTTATGCATAAACACAGATAAGACAAAATGGAAGTATTATGGAGCATCTTATTTTTATATTTGGTTATAGTGTATACTAAGGTTTCCAAGATATTTTCTGTAAACATGAAAAAGAAGAAAACAAAATTAGTCCAAGTTATTTTTAGGTAGCATATGCAAATAAATACTTGATGCCAACTTAAATGCTTTAGAATATCTAATTCATTGTTATTGTTAAGTTTAATAAGGTGTGGTGGGGATATCCTGCTGTCTTATTAATTAATAGCAATCTGTCAACACACTTTTCACTTGCATAAAATTTTGGTAATGTGATATTCATGAATTGTTTTAGGAGTTTATATATTCTTAATATATGAATTATGCATAAAAGTGTATGTGTGTGTGTGTATATATATATCTAAGAACAGATAAATAGAAATTATAAGTTGCTATCTTAGTTTGCCCATAAAACGTAAGTTTACCAGATAACAGAAAAACTAACACTTTTCAGAAATTTTAAGAAAAATATAGGTGAAACAAATTTTTATCCTTAATATTATGAAGAGATATTTCTTTTTTTTTTTTTTGACTTTTTTTTTTTAATTTATTTGACAGACAGAAATCATAAGTAGGCAAAGAGGCAGGCAGAGAGAGAGGAGGAAGCAGTCTCCCCGCTGAGTAGAGAGTCCGATGCGGGGCTCGGTCCCAGGACTCTGGGATCATGACCTGAGCCGAAGGCAGAGGCTTTAACCCACTGAGCCACCCAGGTGCCCCTGAAGAGATATTTCTAAGGGGACAACATTATATGAGTTTTGTCATTAATTTTGGTGTGAGGGGTTAAAACTTTTTAAAATTGAGAACTGGGTGGAGTTTTGAGATAACGCAACCTATAGCTTGTCTGAGTTGGTTACTCCCTAAATTTTACAATTTTACTTATTTGGCTTACATAGTATTTCTGTGGCGTTGAGTGTTCTAAGGAGATGGATGTTGGACTTGAGAAGCAACCAGAAAGACAATGATCTTTTCAGTCAAGAAACAGAATGCTAAATTCTGTTGAGTAGAGAGAGAATAATTGGGGATGAGACTTGGAATAGCATGGGCAAAGTAGGAGGTCATGAACGTTCATGACATTTCAGGGAATGTGAATCCAGTTTGGAGAAGATTAGTGAGAGATTATCTGGAAGATAGATTGAGGTTGAATTTTGGGAGTTATTGAATGCTGTACTAATGTGAAGTTATATGAGACTTGATAAAAGTATAGGGAGAGACCATTTCAAATAGTCCTGTCCAGCATTGGTGTGGAAGATAAGAGCCAAATGAATTCATGAGAACTTTCAACTGATGGAATGATAGAAATAAAAGGAAGGGGATGGCATTAAGGGGTATTTTGGAATTGGTTTAAAAGTATTCATGTAATTAGGTGAGGGTGAAGAATGTAGTAGAAGGAGGTCTCCAGCATTATAACAGAATTTATAACATGGCAGACTAGAAGACCAGTGATACAATTTTAATAGATTGAAATCACAGGGGATGTAAGAGTTGGGGTTACTAGGAAAGGGCAATTAATGGTTGTAGGATGTTTCAGTTTTCCTGAAAATCTTGGTTGTATTTGTTGTTCCTTATGCAATTGATAATGCATTGTTTTGGAACTTAGAAGCAACGCCAAGGTTAACTTGAGATGAGAGTTGGGCATAACATGTATACAGTAGCCATAAGCCAAAAAAGAATTGTAGAGTAAGAACATGTTTAAAAATGGGACTCTGACGAACACTTCCATTTAAAGATGTAATAGAGGATGAGGTGTCAGTGAAGGAAGCTGAGAAGAATTAATATCAAATAGGGATTTAGAAGGGGACACGGGGGGCGCCTGGGTGGCTCAGTGACTTAAAGCCTCTGACTTTGGCTAAAATCGTGATCCCAGGGTCTTGGGATCGAGCCCTGCATTGGGCTCTTTGCTCGGTGGGGAGCCTGCTTCCTCCTCTCTCTCTGCCTACTTGTGATCTCTGTCTGTCAAATAAATAAATAAAATCTTAAAAACAGACAGACAAAAAGAAGTGGACGCAGAAGGGGAGGACAATGGTGCAGAAAGATAGTACTGAAGAGAATTTTAAGAGAAACAACAAGGGCACCTGGGTGTCTCAGTCAGTTAAGCAGCCAACTCTTGATTTCCTCTCAGGTCAAGATTTTGGGATCCTGGGATGGAGCCCCGGGTCAGGCTCCATCCTAACGAGGAGTCTGCTTCAGGGTTCTCTCTCTCCCACTGCCCCTCCCTCTCATCTTGCTCTCTCTTTCTCAAATAAATAAGTAAATCTTTAAGAAAAAAAAGGGGGGGGGGACATTAATGCCATAAGTTATAGAAGTTAGATCTGAAAAGGCACAGCTCTATGAACATGTGGTTCCTATTTGCATATGGAGATGTGGTAATATACAACATATTGGCTAGGAATTTATTTGGGAGCATAGGAAATAAAGGGAATTGGACCTTGACAATTTTAAATTGAGACTTAGCGAAGGAAATTGTGTTGCCCATGAGGTACTTCTAGTAAATGGCGGTGTAAAGACACATCTGTATCTAAAGAAACACAATCCTAATTTTTGTTTTCCATTGTGTCATGTTGTCTCTCCAAAAAAAAGGAAGTATGGGTAGAAAACAAACCAAAAATTAAAGGGGAAGATGAATGAAGCATACATTAAGTAAACTGGTGGGGAGAGGTTGCCTTGGGGACTGTAGTGGTAATCATTATGTGGGTTTGTGTATCATATATCTTTTAGTGTATTCCCAGATAATTTTATAGTAAATGTAATTTAGGTGGATTTTATCCTCACCACTACTGTTTGAAGTTGGGGAAAGTGATTTTGGAGTTTCATCAGCTTATTGCTTTTATTTTTAAACATAAGAGTTAGCTCTGTAAATTCTCATGCACAAGCTTATAAAAGGCCAGTAAATGGTTAAAAGCAGCTACTATTTCGTAGGCAGTATAATTTAAGAAATTAGGGCAATAACCTTTCCTAAGTATTGGATATTCAGAGACTCACGTTATCATAATTTACAATTCAGAAATATGAATTGGAAATATTCATTTTAATTAGGAAGATACACTTGGAAATGAAGTAATTTTTTTTAAGGTAATTTCCTTGGTGAGTGTTTTACTGATCACTTGAATTTATTTACCACACAGACGTCACAATAAAATAGGTATTTATGGGTCAGTTTTTAATTAGAAATAATGGCTTGTAGAGCTGAAGTGATGAATCATTTTATCCATATATTGGCGTAAGTGGCTTTAGTGAAAGATGATCCCATTGACAGCTTTGGAGTATCCTAACTGAACGCTTTGTCTTTTGAAACACAACAGAATCTGTCTGCCATTTCAGTTTATATTCAAAAGCTATCTCAGCAGTGAGATAGAAAGATAATCAAAATATTAACTTATCTTTGGAAACAAACAGGTAATTTTGCCTTTCATCATAACTGAAGCATTTTATAAATTAATAGAAAAATAAGTTATATGGCTACATATTTCTAAATGTAAATGGGATTGGAAGGGAATCAACCAACCTTTTCAGATTTATGAGCATGAGTGCAATAGTCTTGTTGATGAGATGGATTCACAGGTATGAAGGATATGTCATTCAGAAGGACACATTGATTCGGGTTAGTTCTTTTCTGTTTGTTTGCATTTAATTATGTCCTAAAAGGATTGGTACAGAGAATAAAATATATATGAACTAGCACTTCTGATTTATAAAAGTATACCAATGACATTTCAATTTAGAGTACAACCTCTGTAGGGAGACTAAGACTTTGTACATGTAACTTGCATTAACAATATTGAATTCAAATGAAAATTTATTCGTATTTCTCATTCTTTTAGCCAAGTTATTTTATTCCTACTGAAATGTACATTTTAACATTGCTTGTACTTAAAACCAGCAGTCCATAAAACTGAGATATGAAAATAAATACAGCTTGAGAAATTTATATACTTAATTTCGTTCTTTGTTGCTTCCTTATAAAGGTGGTATTTCTCAGTGTCCCTTAGATAATACAGAATTAAGCAATTGTACCTAACACTAATTCACTTTGCATATTTAGATTTTTCTTGTGAATGCACTCCATATCTGATATCTTGGGATCAGAACGTATTTCACTGAGGATTTTGATACTAAGGATAGCAGAGCTTTAGGGACAACATTAAAACCAGGAGCTCAGGAAAGCCTCCAGGTGCTGTAAAAATAATAATGAGTCTTAAATAGTTGTCTCAAACTCAGTGTCTTTCGTGTTCAAATAATCATTGATTACTTGTATCCATTCTCCTCCCATAAGTCCTGGCCTTTTCCCAAAGTTGGAGATGTCTGTGTAAGATAAACTGGCTCTCTAATTTTAAATTATTTATCTTCGTAATCATTATCATCATCACTAGTAACCAAAGAAAAGAGGTGGATTGGGATGTAGCTTCTGTATAGTTTGTGTCCATTTAATTTTAAACAGTCTGTCTTGGTGAGGAATCTGAGGTAAAATTGTTTGGACCGTGAAATAGGATCTTTAAGTTGCTTTAAACAATCCCTGTATGAAATAAGACCAAGAGACATGAGGGCCATCTGGCATCAGCATCTGTCCCGATTCCCCACACTGGCTGCTCTCACTGGATAGTAGGTGCCCCTTTCTTTGTTAGGGGAAGTGGTTGTCTCTTCAGAGACCAAACACTCAACAGAAGATGGCCTACTGAGATAAAGGACAGCTGTTTTTCATGAGTGCTTTGTCTTAGCTAACTGGACCGGTTTGCTACCAGTTCTAACAAGTTCCGTCGACATCAAACTGTTCTTAAGTTTTGTGTATTACACAGAGAGCAAGCCTAAATACCAACAGAATGAGCTGGAATATGACAGATTCCTGTTGTAAAATCATCGTATCAAAAATGATTGGAATAAAACGAAAGCCAGAAAATCTGAAAAGACAGAGTAATATTAAATCTTCCTCAGGCCGGAAGGCATTTGAAGTTACAATATTGATGTCAGTAATACCTTATAATATACTTGTCTAATAGAGTCTTACAATGTTTAAAAAAATAATTTAAGCCCTTAATAAAATATAATAATCTCAATAATACTTTCTGTCTAAGTGACTATGGATAAGTTAATTTTTTTCTGCTTTAGTTTCCTTGTAAGTAAAAAAAAGGTAATAGTTACTACTTCATAGTTTTGTTGTTGTGATTGAGTAAATATAGGTTGAGTGTTCAGAAAGGTTCTAGCACAGAGTAAGTTAAGTATTTGCTATTATTTTTTAATCATTAGTAATAGGAAAGTGAACCTACTGGGCTTTCTTTGGAGCCTTTTGTAGAATCAGTTGCTTTGTTTGATGTATGTAAATCAATCAATTTTTCCACTGAAGAATTAGTGTCAGTCTGAGTTCTTGATACTGGATTATTTCAAGATATAATTGAAATTGTGCTGCCACATTTATGATTCTGTATCATACTTTTTTTTTTTTTAAGATTTTATTAATTTATTTGGCAGATAGAGATCACAAGTAGGCAGAGAGGCAGGCAGAGAGAGAGAGGAAGGGAAGCATGCTCCCTGTTGAGCAGAGAGCCTGATGCGGGGCTTGATCCCAGACAGTGGGATCATGACCTGAGCTGAAGGCAGAGGCTTTAGCCCACTGAGCCACCCAGGCGCCCCAGTATCGTACAGTTTTATTTGTCATAACTCTAAAGACAAAAACTTTGACTCTTTTAAGTCATTATTTCATACTAACTTAGTTGTGACTATTTTGCCATGAAATATTTCTTCTGTGCTCATTCATTTTTAATGGATTTCATATATACTATGCAAATAAGAGTGTAAGGGAGGCTTTAACTTTTAGAAGGCAAGAGAAACCTGGTAAGTAACAAGTAGGTTGGACTCTTCTTAATCCTAAATTAGTGTTGCAAGTGTCTCATTAATTATGATACTTTTCTTACTTAAACTTGGTGTTTTTGTTGTTTCTGGTATAGGCATACAGTTACTAGTTTCTTAAAGTTCAGCATAAGGATACACTATAAACCAGTACTCTTATAAGGTCTATTTTAACATTTAGAAGTAGAAGTCCTCAAGAAAATTGTGGAACAGAGAAGTGAAATGATTATTTTTCTGCATTCTAATGACTCCTGTATTTCATCTATACTGCTAGTCAGTGTCTCATGTGTATTTGTATCATTTTGATCTGGGCTTGTTGTTTACAAAGACTGCATTACGTGCATTATTCCCCTTCCAGTTCACAGCCCACAATAGATTTCTCATCACTTAGGGAGGAATTTAATAAAAGTTTGTTAAATATATCAATATATACATGTCGTATAAGATGTTTCAATATTGTATTAGGTGGTGAAATGTTTACAGAAGCATGCCTGACTTTTGATAATTTGTAGTTTCATGATGTTGCATATTTTTTAATTACTCTATCAGGTCACTTCTTCTCTCTATGTTGCAAAGTAAGATGGATAATTTCCAGTCTCATCTTCCTTAAGTTTCAGTAGTATTCAAAATATTGAATTCTCCTCCCTTTTTTAATGTAATGAACCAAATTATGTCTCTTATATTTATTTTTCAGTTAAAGGCAAAGCTATGTGATTTCCCTCCTTTACCTGTTAGTAAATACTGAGCTCACTCTTTTGGTTTTCTATCGTACTTCACCTCTTAACATTCTTGTTCTGTAAATACCGACTTTATGTGACTAACTCACAAATTCACGGACTTTTCTTCATAGCCCCAGACTCCTATATCCAGCTGCCTATTTGACGTCTCAACTTGGATATCTCCTAGGCTTCTCAAAGTTAATATTTTAAAAAGAATTTTAAAAATATGTCTCTGCCCTCCATTGTTGTTCTATTTACCGGACTGCCGTATATCATTAAATAAGGCTTTCATCATGGCAACAACTTTTGAATTATTCTTGATATCTCTGTCTTCCCCCAGAAGCTACTCCTTCATCAGGTCCTATTAATCATATCCCCCCCTCCCAAATATGTCTCAGCTGGATCCAATGTTCATTTTATTCCTAAATACCATTGACCTTGTACATGCCACTTAGTTTTCTGATTCAGTCACCTTACTAGAAGGTCAGCTTCTTAAGGGCAGGGATTAGATAAGTTAGGATTCTTGTCATTTTTCAAGTGATAGATCAGTATCTGGCTCACAGTAGGTAACAGAAGATATTTGCGAAATGAATGGGTTGATTGGAGTGTCCTGATAATAATCACTGATAAACGATACCTTGATAATGATGTCGGCTACAGCAAAATTTCGAAGATTTGCTGGCAAATCCTGTACTGATTGACCCTAAGATTATTTGTGGTAAATTCAAATGACATTTTTTATTGAAATCTTTCTGGAACTTTGACACTATGATACGTTTTGACAGAGAGAGTCATGACTTATATCAAAGCAGTGTTGCAAGTACAATGTGTATATATTTCTTTAATTCCAAATATATGTTATCCAACTATGAAATTACATGTATTCTAATAGTAATGAAATGGTATTTTGATTTTAATCCTTTGTTTCTGAAGTCAGAATAGATAATGGACACATATAGCATAGTTTTTTTCTATAAAACTGTCAATGAAAGCTTAATGATTATCCTGAATCCTGCTATTTAAAACAGTTTTCAAATTTGGGATATAATAATTTCAGATCAAGAAGAGTACTTTATACTACTGCATTTAATGAATATTTAGCCTTTTATTCATTAAGTTCAACATTAACTAAAGTTCTTCAGCTATGCCAGTTTCAGAGTTTTTGGTTAGAGCTGATTTTAAAACATTCAGCTTGATTTAACTGGTAAAAATTGTAAAAATTGAGACTTATAAAAGAGATACATATCATCACACTAATTTTTGGAACCAAATAGGCTTTGCAAATATTTTCAAATATTAATGAATTATAATTCACACTTATAAGACTGATTCATATGGTAGTATGGCCACTGAGCTTTAAAAATATCATGAGATAGTTTTCAAACATTAAATTGTAGCACATAGAATTTGTAATTCCATTTATTACAGATGATGTTGAAGTAAAAAAGTGAGCAACATTTTTAGTTTTAGTTTTAAAAATTGTTTCATTGTTTTTATTTTTATTTTTTATTTAATTTTAATTTTTAAGAAGATTTTATTTATTTATTTGACAAACAGAGATCATAATTAGGCAAAGAGGCAAGCAGAGAGAGAGGAAGGGAAGCAGGTTCCCTGCTGAGCAGAGAGCCCTATGCAGGGTTTGATCCCAGGACCCTCGGATCATGACCTGAGCCAAAGGCAGAGGTTTTAACCCACTGAGCCACCCAGGTGCCCTGTTTAATTGTTTTTAAAGTTGTTTTCTTTGCTTGAGAGAGAGAGAGCATATGCAAGCAGGGGGAGGGGCAGAGGGAAAGAATCTCAAGCAGACTGATTGTGGAGGCTGACAATACAGGGTTTGATCCCATGACCCTGAGATTACAACCTGAGTCAAAATCAAGAATCTGAGCCTCAACCGGCTGAGCCACCTGGTACTGCTAACCCACATTTTTGAATGTCAGAACCATTTTGCTTTGCTATATATCTTGAAAATATTTTATCAGCAATACTATAGTTATATATGATTATTATCATATTTTGGTTTATTTTTAGGATTTGACCATTTAAATTTGGTATACTTTGTACAAATAGAACTGTTGTTTTCTTATGGAGGTTATAGTCCATAAAATTAATATTGAATCTTTGACTTTGCCATTTATTTAGTTTTCTTTCATGATTGAAGTATTTCTCATCATTTCAAAAGGAGTTCAGGCTCACTAATAAGAAGGAAAGATAATAGTAAATATAGAGAGTAAAAAGTAGAGGTCCCATTGTAATCCTCTGCTTAAATTTCAACTCCGACATTTATGAATTCTTCATAAATATCTTAAATTTTCCACACTGGTATATTTCTTGATGAATGTATATGTGCCCATTTCCAATGTGAAAATAGGTTGGTTCAGGTTTCTACGTATAGACTGGACAAGTTATTTTGTCGTATTCTATTGTTTGTATGCTGTCCCATTCTAAAGTATGTATTAGTTTCATTTCTTCTGACCATCTCCTGTGATCAATGTATAATCCACAATGTTTATCCCTCACCTGGACAGTTGTTTTAGTCTCTTGTCCAGAGTTCCACTGCCTCTGTTGTCCCCTGCGAGCCCATTCTCTATGAAATAACCTGTGACATAGTCCCAAAAGGTAAAACAAATCTAATCACTTCTGTGCTTGGAGCTTTTGAATTAGAAATAGCTAATTGGGGGGAATAAGAAGAATGGCTAATCATTTTGGGGCATCCAAATTAATGTTATCACTGGGATATGAATCTTCATTGTGTCAGTTTTATTTATTAGTAGTCACTTTTATACCAGTCATCATTACAAAATCTTAAAGATCTCAAGATAGTAACTTTTTATTTAAAGATTTTATTTATTTATTTAACAGAGATCACAAGTAGGCAGAGAGGCAGGCAGAGAGAGGGGGGGAAGCAGGCTCCCTGCTGAGCAGAGAGCCCGATGTGGGGCTCGATCCCAGGACCCTGGGATCATGACCTGAGCTGAAGGCAGAGGCTTTAACCCACTGAGCCACCCAGGCACTCCTCAAGATAGTAACTTTTAATATTAGACTTTGTCAGATAGTTCTAGGAATATTTCAGGATTCATATTAAAATCCTTAGGAACACTGGGCCATTTAATATTCCTGTCCATGCTTACCCAACCAAGAGCATTGCTTGTGTATTAGAGATTTCCCTTTGCGGGCTATTCTTATGTCTAAACTGTTGTCTTACATGTCTGTCAGCAGTTTGTATATTGTAAAATGTTGAGTTTATTCTTGGGTCATTTACTTTTTAAAGAGGTTGTAAAACATTGTTGCTTACATAGAATATAGGAAATATCTTTGCTAGATCAAAAAAATTCAATCTTAGGCAAGATTAGATGGGAGATAAGTTCAAGAAGTATTTGAAAATATTCTCATTTGCATTTATGATATTCTCATATTAAAAAAATGTACTTTGTGTCAGTTTACACATGGATAGGGATCTATACCAGCTTCATAGTGTTTGTTCTTCTTTATGAGTGCCTCAATTTTTTTTTAATATTTTATTTATTTATTTCACGGAGTGAAAGAGAGCATCAGCAGGGGAGTGGCAGGGAGAGGGAGAAGCAGGCTCCCAGCTGAGCAGGGAGCCTGATGCAGGTCTCCATCCCACGACCTGGGATCATGACCTGAACCAAAGGCAGACACTTACCTGACTGAGCCACCCAGGCATCCCCAAGTGCCTCAGTTTTAATAAGGACAAGATAACTGAGTGTTGTGTACATATATGTGTTTTGTGTGCATTTGTTCATGTGCATTTGCTTTTCTGGTAATAAATATGTAAACTTATATTCCAAGGTTTTCCATATATATTGATGAATATACATACTGTTTTAATAATTGCATGTTGGTGGTAAGTCAGGTGAGAGAGCTGCAGTTATTTTTTTAGAAACTTAAAATACATACAGTCTGTCAGTTTGAGACAAAATAAGGGAGTGTCTCATTTTATGATCATTTTCATCCTTTCTTGTCCTAGTGCGTTTTCTTGTCTCTACTAATCACCTTTCTTCTGTCTCTATTCTCGAGTGATTTTTAATCTTACTTTTCTTAAAATACAAAAACAATTTTATATATTCTAGCATATTTAAAAATATGTAGAAAAAATAAACTAGTTCCTAATACAAGATATATGTAAATTAAGAAAATTAAATTAAGATATACATACATTTGAAGCTTGCATAATATATAAATACTTTTTTATAAATTTGGTATTTATTTTAAAAACTAAATTAGTATTTAAATGTTTAGAGACCTGGGGTACTCTGAATAACTCCATTAATATGAAAGGACAAAAAGAATGAATTTCATTTTGCCATGTGATCAAGATTAAGAGATGATGGGTACTGTGTTAATTTTATGATTTCAAAAGTGAGTTGCTCCAGTTTAGTGTAATACTCTTGTCAATACTGGTTAGTAGATCTTCTTTAGCTTCTTGGTCTTAGCAGCTTTAGAATTTGTTTGTTGGAAGAATTAAAGGTGACAACTCTAAATCATTTTTTGCTTCTCTTTAAAGTATTTCCAAATTTTATTTATGGAATAAAAGTTTATAGACATGGAATTTGATCAGCAGCCCACCCTAAATGGGCCATGATGTGTCCAAGATTACTTCTCGTATGGATAAACCTATTCTGATTCGTGTTCATTTGCTTATGCAGTCCATGAACCCGTTAATGATGTCACTCTGTTTCCTGTATTCATACTTGCGATGCACATCTAACTGGGCAGTGTCTTCTTTCAATGAGCACATAGTTCAGCTGATCATGGTTGATTTGGGAAGAGTGACTTATAGATAGTTATGAGAAAATGTACTAAGTTTCTTAAAACTTCCTAAATACCTACTTATAAAATAGTATTTACAAGGGATATTGCTGAATATATAGGAGAACAATGAACTCTCCCAGTGTTCACAAAGAATCAGGTTGTAGGGGATGATGGGACCTGGGTTTGGTGGCTGTTCATTCCTGGTAGAGTGAATATGTTTAAAGACCCAGTGGTGTGAAACAGTATCATGTTCCCCAAAGTTAAAATATAGAAATAGAGCAATTTCCCAATAACTGTTGAGGTCATTTTTTTTTTTTTGAAAACTCTAGTGGTAAGATTTATAGATGAGAAAATTAATACCTTCTATGAAATACAGGTTGGAATCCCTAGCCATTGTCCATCTACAGAGACTGTTAGTAAAAAAGTATTTAAATATGTAATACTTGGCACTGAGGAGAGAGATGTAGGCTGGAGACAGGAATTGATTAGCATATATGGATAATAGAAAAAAAATGTATGATTCTTTAAATTTCCTATTTCACCCATCCTCTTAAGCCCCTTCCTGTTCATTTCTTTTAAACCTATAAATATCTGAAGATCACAAGTAATACTGGACCAAATAATTTTGATAGGAATGTAAAAATCAGAAAACAGATGGTTTCATAAAAATACTGTTACATATAAATATAGAAACAACATGGTAGAGGTAAAGAAATTAATGGCCAGTACATCACTGATCCCAAACTAAAATTTCAGTACGTTATAATTAATATTTTCCCAAAGATCTGAAAAGGTGAGTATACTCTCATATAAAACATTCAACATATTAAATGTTTTAAAAAATGGGTCAAGTTGAAAGTGTGAAGACATCCTAAAAAATATCCATTGTCTCTTTGTGTTGCTTAGTTTACTCAATAGTAGTCTTTAATATAGCAAAGTCTTATTGGCAATAAAGCCATAAGTGTTTTTCTATTGCTGGTAATACATTTGACAGCTCCTTTTTCCTGTACTCTAACCTACTCTTCTCATCAGACATGTTCTTATCTATTAAATTGGTAACTGTTTTATATGTGTGCTTTCCTATTGCCACTGCTATTTGAGCTTCTGTTAAAGCTGTTACCTTCTAATTGTTGTAAATTTTCTCTTCCACTTTTTTTAAAAAAATAATTTCATTTATTTACTTGTCTGAGAGAGAGAAGAGAGAGTGCACAAGCATGGGCATCAGCGGGCTCTCCGCCAAGCAAGGATCCCGATGCAGGTCTCGATCCCAGGGTCCTGGGAACATGACTTGAGCCAAAGGCAGATGCTTAAGTGACTGAGATACCCAGGTGTCCCTCTCTTCCACTTTTAAACTGCAGACTGCCTGGGACTTCCTTCATCCTCCTCCCTCCCTTGCCAGCACTTGCCCTCATTCAGGGTCCACCTCGTATCCCACTCTTCTCCGCTGGATATTAAGGACACTTTTCTTGGAATTTCTGTAACATGCATTTTTATATGGAATTGTTAACATTGTTAACAGATTTCCAAGATTGACTTCTTAGGCCTATGTAACTTGTTTTCCCTAGCTACCTGGAAAACTCCACAGGGACTGGCAAAAATATTTTGTACTTCTGAAAAGTCCTTATACCCAACATTGTGTTACCCATTGTCTTTCTGCAGGCATTTTTTGATGGAATGATAAGGCTAATATGCTCCCAGTGAGGTGATAAATAGGAATATGACAGAGTGGAAAGAAGTTATGAATATTTTAATATCCCTTTTAGAAATTTGCATGCTAAAATGCATATAAAAATATAAAACTGTCTGTAGGTATTGGAATCACTCTGTCACTTTCACATTAATCTATTTAATTTCCTTCATAGTACTAAGTATTATTAGAAAGGAGTCTATTATCTGTCTGTCTATCTCTCTCTCTATTATGTTCATTTTTGTCTATTTGATACATAGGCTAGGCTCCATAGCGCACTTCTTTGTCTTCACAACTATGTCCTCAGCATAGTACCGGGAACATAGCAAATATTAGTTGAATTAATTAACTAAGCAAAACATGGAATGTTAATACCCCAAGATGGGGTTAGAGTTAGTAACTCTCAGTCACTGGATTTTAAATCCAAGGAATGATACTGAGCTAAAAATTACATAGCAAAATCAAAGTGCTTGCGAAAAATTTGTAATATTCTGTTCAATTAAAATTTTCTGACCTGGACTGCATCTGTGATAAGGAAGTTTCTCTGTAAATCTGACTGATATGTATTAACTCTGAGGTCACTATACTTAGAAATTATTGAAAGAGTAAAATAGTCCTTAGGAGGTTGAGAGACAGTGTTTGATAAAAGCAACGATGTATTCTTAGCTTCTACTTCTGTCAAGTTCTAGTTTCAAGTAACATTTGAGAATGACCCTTATAAATCGCAGGTGACATTTTTCTTGCTAAGGAAACAGATATAAATAAATTGGATGATTTTTTAAATTTTAAACAGCTTTCTTATTTATCTTGAAAATAAATGACCCTTAGAAGTATAAATTTCAGAAAATTATTCTGCCTTTACCCTTTCTCCTACACTCATCCTTTACCCTTGACCCCTTTCTTATTTTGTCACCTCTTCTACCCTTGCATAACATACATGGATACACGCACACAGACATACACACATATTTAACTTGTCTTTCTGTCATATGCAGTAAAATTACTGTCCGTTCAGCTATTCCCATCCATGATGTATCTGTCCTTTACTTTTTTCAATATAAAGTCTACGGTTCTTGAACTTAGATTTTTTTTTAATACTTCATTTGCATACAATACCCAGTACTCATTACTTTCAATGCCCTCCTAATGCTTATCACCCAATTACCCCGCCTCCCCACCTAACTCCCCTCCAGCAACCCTCAGTTTGTTTCCTAGAGTTGAGTTTCTTATGATTTGCCTCCCTCTCTGATTTTGTCTTATTTTTTTTTTCTTTCCCTTCCCTTATGTTCCTTTGTTTTGTTTCTTAAATTCCACATGTGAGTGAAATCCTGGTATTTGACGGACTTATTTTCCTTAGTATAATACCTTCTAGTTCCATCTATGTTGTTGTAAATGTTAAGATTTCATTTTTGATGGCTGAGTAATATTCTGTTGTGTATATCTTTTTTATCCATTCATGTGTTGATGGACATTTGGGCTTTTTCCATATTTGGCTGTTGTGGACACTGCTGCTGTAAACATTGGGGTGCATGTGTCCGTTCCAATCACTATGTATCCTTTGGATAAATACCTAGTAGTGCAGTTGTTGGGTTGTAGGGTAGCTCTATTTTTAACTTTTTGAGGAACCTCCATACTGTTTTCCAGGGTGGCTGCACTAGTTTACATTTCCACCAGCAGTGCAAGAGGGTTCCCTTTTCTCCATATCCTCGCCGACACCTGTTGTTTTCTTTTTACAGATAATTCTTAAATTGATATCTGTGATCCCATCCCTTTCTTCTGACTTTCATTCTGTATCTCCAAATGCCGGATCAATACCTCTGCCTGAAAATACCTAGAAATTTCACTGTCTTCCCACCAATATTTACCTCATATTCTTCTTCTCATTCCTTCTAAAATATCTGGATTTACAACATTCCTTTTATCCCTATTCTCTCTTTCAATTGTTATCTACAAACAGGAGGCACATGATGTTGATTTTTATCCTGTTTCCTGGTTTCCTTCATTTTTCTATGTCTAAAGTATCCCTCAGATACATAAATTTCTTTTATATAGCATTACTATTCAGCATATTCTAAAGCCTGCAAATAGCCCTACAAATTATTCTTACATGTTACTGCTGAATAATCTTTCTGAAATTATCGTAAAGATTTTTTTTATACTCTAACAATCTTCATTGCCTACACATTTTACAAAAAGAATTAGAGGGCACACTTGCCATCTTGGCATTCACTGTCACCATAATTGCATGCCAACAAATATTGGTTACATCCGGCAATCTCCTTCACAAATCATAAATTTAAATCAGCTAGACAACTTTTCATTACTTTTTAATATGTCCAAGTCCTTGCTCATGGTTCTTTTCTCTCCCTCGAATGTCCTATCCTCCCTACCAGTCTTTCTAACTGCCTTTCTGAATTCAACCTGTCCCTCATTCTGTTTAGATAGCTTTTCCCTGTAGAAAATAATCCCTTCCATGAATGATTGGACCATACTTGATTCAGCTTTCTCTTTCCCATCATAGATGTTCAATAAATACTTACTGAACTCAACAAGCTTCATCTATATTCGAATCTTGGCTACTAAGTTATAATCTTAAAGCTCCTAGTTCACATGAAGTACTGTATTTGCTGGAATCATAGTGATTCTGATTCTGATTATACTGGTTGAGTATGCTTTTTCTATAGTTACCACTTTTGGCTAGATAGTATGGTTCAAGCTGTTGTTCATAATACTCTTGTTTAAAAATTGAGAAGATTTTTATGTTACCCATTGAAAATTATGAATAATAGATTCAAGTAAGGGTATAATTTGAATTCTAGGGATCATATAGCTGTCTTCATTAAAACTACAAATACACTATTTTATTCCTTATCAAATATTACTCAATTCAGGAAAACATATTAATTCAATTATTTTGAGTTTGAGACAATATTTGGAGCATTAGTATGTATATTATATTGCATGCCTGAGAGATAAATAAGGCCCCTGGTTGTACTTAAAATAGAACCCCAGGCATTAACAAGCAAAAACACTTTGATGGTAACTATAACATTAGTTCCAATTCAACATTTGGGAAATAGGAGAGTTGGTTATTTGCATGAGCAAGTTACATCTGAGTGGAATCTTAAAGCATAAATCTGGGTTTAGGGAATATATTACAAGTAAAGGGCAGAGTGTTAGATGATTTTTGGAGAAATGACTCTGTGTTGTGCTAGGGGAAGAGTAGGTGGAGGCTGGAGTATCAGATGCTTGGGAGAAAATGATGAAAGGTCAGGCTTAAAAGTAGTCTGGAATAGGTGAAAGAGAGCGATTTAAGCAGAGAGATGACACGATTGTATTTATGGCACTGTAAATCTTAGAATGGAGAGGCAGAACTGGCAGAGAAATCATTGAGGAACTATATTCAGTAACCTAGGAGAGAATATCATGCTTGGAGTCAGGGAGGGAATAGTAATGGAAGGAGCTATGTGTGAGAAGGACAAGAAAATCATACTTAATCAAATGTGGGTTTAAGATTTTTTTTAATTTATTTATTTGACAGAGATCACAAGTAGGCAGAGAGGCAGGCAGAGAGAGAGAGAGAGGAAGGGAAGCAGGCTCCCTGCTGAGCAGAGAGCCCGATGTGGGGCTCGATCTCAGGGCCCTGGGATCATGACCTGAGCTGAAGGCAGAGGCTTTAACCCACTGAGCCACCCAGGCGCCCCTCAAATGTGGGTTTAAAGGTAAGAGTGACTTAGATGTTTGTCTCAAACACTGGGTGGCTGATAATGCTCATTTAATAAAGAAAGCAGGGTGTGGGGCTCCTGGGTGGCACAGACAGACAGGGGGCTGATTCTTGGTTTTGGCTCAGGTCTTGATCCTTAGGGTCATAAGATTGAGCCCTGTGCCGGACTCCATGCTGAACTCAAGACCTGGTCTCCCCCTGCCCCACCCCTTCTCTAAAATAAGTAAATAAATCTTTATTTATTATTTTTATTTTTATTTTTATTTTTTTATTTTAGTTTTTTGTTGTTGTTTTAAAGATTTTGTTTATTTATTTGACACAGAGAGAGAGACAGCACAAGCAGGGGGAGCAACAGAGGGAGAGGGAGAAGTAGGCTCTCCACTGAGCAGGGAGCCCGATGTGGGACTTGATCCCAGGACTCTGGGATCATGATGTGAGCTGAAGGCAGATGCTTAATGACCCAGCCACCCAAGTGCCCCATAAATAAATCTTTAAAAAATGAAGAAAGCCGGAGAATTTGGGAGAGGAAACAAGCATAATAAATTGTTCTCAAGTTTATTAAATTCTTGGGCTTATATCTAGGTTCCTTGAAGTCAAAACACGATTATGCATCTTGATAATTTATACTTAACGAACACAACATAACCATCTATTTCAGCTCTCCAATGCCAAGCATGGAAATTTTTTGTTTGTTTGTGACTTTAATTTCTAGAAAAAGAGGAAATGTAGAAGATTCTTGTTCAAGACACTCACTGGTGTGGGACAGTTTTTTATTTGAATTCATTTTTGTCCTAAATTATGTTTCACATAATGTGTCTTGAAAAGATAAAATGGACTGACTGTATAGGATTTTTAAAAAGAAGTTCAAAGACTCAGATACAAAACCATTTTGTTCTAACTCTAGTGTACTGGTGCTGACCCTTTTCTGGCCAAAGTCACCCAGTGTTGTATCCATGAAGTCATATGGCTTCCTCAACCAAAGGCCACTCCGTCTTTGTTTTTTGCAACACATCTGTTTACTAGCAAATGAAGTAATTTTCCAAATCCCCTTGCAGCATACATAGCTGCATTCTTTATAAATGCTCTATTTTTAAATGTTCAATGAGGATTTCCAGGAACTCATGCTCTAAAGAATATTTCAGTACTTGTTTTTTAATCTTATTAAAATTTAATGGGTTTGTTTTTTTCAGAGCAAGTTGAGCCCCGTCACTTTATTATTAACAAAGACATTATTTATTATCACTACTCATTTTTTAATGTTTATTATATAAGAAACCCTTATGAATGTCCAAATAAAGTTCATATATAAAATAGCCAACATTTAATTTCTTTTTATGTTTCACTAAATTTGAAGATGTTACTGATCGTATGTTACATACACTTGTGATCATGGTTGTCCTTTGCTCTAGACCAGTGGCGTGGGAGTAATATACAAATTTATAACAAATTTGACTGACTATATTCTCTTTTTTCCTCCTATACTCTATGTCTCATTGAAAAATCATATATTGGTTTTTCAACGGAAGAACAGGGTGGAGGGGGCGCCTGGGTGGCTCAGTGGGTTAAAGCCTCTGCCTTCGGCTCAGGTCATGATCTCAGGGTCCTGGGATCGAGCCCCGCATCGGGTTCTCTGCTCAGCGGGGAGCCTGCTTCCTCCTCTCTCTCTCTCTGCCTGCCTCTCTGCGTACTTATGACCCCTGTCTGTCAAATAAATAAATAAAAATCTTAAAAAAAAAACAAAAAACCAAAACCAGGATGGAGATAAACCATAACTAACTTCAAATATCAGAACTTTTTATTGTTATTCAATGAGAGTGATGGTGGGTTTAGGGACAAAGTTCACTGTAAGTTATGTGAGATTTATATGAAAATCTCATTAATTCACTAACACAGGATTTTAGATGGTTTCATTTTCCGCAGTTATCACTTTAAATATACTGCAAATATATTTGATTCTGATGCCTGAATCAGCGTGTGCTATTAGATGAAAATGCCAGGAATTCTTACTGTGTAGTATCAGCAAAGACCAAGTTTGCTGACATAAAAAAGCAGTCCTTGTTCACAATATCAAATCAGTTCTTATGCATTTAATATCAAAACATTTAGCATGCAATGTCATCCAATTTATGAGGGTATATTTGTACTGTTCCTTATTTGATGTATTAGTTTAATGTGATTAATTCCTTCAGATGAGCAGCTTTTAGAAATAATGGAGCTTTGTCTGTGGTCATAGGCCTTTGATACCATCCTCCAAACCTATCACTTCTTGAATTTCTAACTTTGTCTCCTTGTTCAGACTCTTGGATTGGCCAATGGTACCTCTTCCAACCCCAGCAGACACCAGATTCGATGAACGGTATTTGTCTCATTATGTGGACCCAGCCTCTGACCTGAGTTCTCTTCGCTTCAACCTGCATTTTGTTCACACACTGCAGTTTGCGTGTGCCTGGATCTTTGATGTTTATCTCTTCCCTAATCTTCTAGTAAATTCTAGAGAGGTCGTTCTTGGCATTAGATCTTACTTTCTGGGGATTCTTGCATTCTTTTTATCATTTACTTTTATCATTTGATCTTATAATATAGATATCCTTTTGTGTCACTATTTCTCAGTTCCCTCAACCTGCACCTTGTTTTTTATAATCCATTACTCACTTTCAACCAACCGCAGTGTGACCTGTATTGTCATAGTCTATATATGGTGGTTATAAGCTAGTCATGAACCTGGTCTTATCATTTTCTTTCCTTTGTAGCCCCTGGATTCTTACAACAAACATTTTTTATTAGGTTTCTTGAACCTGAGAGAGAGGATTGAGAACTGACAAATTTTTAAAACATGATACTTCCATGTTGGATTTCCTTTCATGTTTTAGGTTCTGCATCTTGGAAAGAAACGTAGGCCCTGGCCCCCCATGCTTGATGCCGGCACAGCAGCCCATAGGCAGAGATGTATTCTGCATGTCCTGTCTAGGATAGTTGAAATACAGATGAGCACATTGAAAGTCGGAGAAGATTTATTGTCTATATAGGCAGGGGCAATCTTGTTTTTGTTAAATCCCCAGAATTTCGCTTAGTGACATGCATGGAGCTGCAATATATATCGGTTGAAATCAGTAATGGCGTGCTGATAAAATCTTCCCCTGCTTCTTTCTCAGTTGTAAACAGCTAGGTGTGGATTTAACTTCTTGTAAGCCTAGGCTAGAAGAACAACAACAAGAAAATGTATTTGCTAGCAAAGTATTTGCTATTTCAAGACTGAAATAACTACTGAGGAGAAGTAGACATAGGAACAATGATGAGAGAGAAAATACTTGGTGAAATAATTCTAAGTAGACAGTTGGTAACTGTGAGCCTGTCAGGGAAATTTAGGGCAAGTTATTTTACTCCCTGAAGTGCCTCAATTTCTGTCCTTGTTTGTAGAATGAAGACATTAAGAGTACTTCATAGATTCTTGTGAGGTTTGAATGACAAATGTATCTAAAGTGCTTAGTGCACTTCTCAGCATATGAATCATTTGGTTAGTGTTGCTCATTACATCCTGCGGACTTTAAGTAATTAGGTTGAAATTTGATTCAAATATATATCATTAGCTGTCTTAAAGGACAAAAATGGCAGTGGAGGTTGTATGTAGGGAAGTTGAAATTGGGCAGTACCTCTCTTTTGCTAATTGCTGAGCATAGTTGGGGTTTATGAGCTAACTGATCACATAATAAATTGAAGTATTCACTTTGTCACTCAGTTTTTTTTTAAATTAGAGTTAGATTTTTAGCTCATCTTGATAAATATGTAGTAAGAGATCTTAATAAATCACTTTGAGAATTTGGGGTGATATTGTTTGAATATTTCAGACCAGAAAATAATGTACATTTATATTTACATTAGGGAAAAAATAATATGCTTTAAGTCTTTTGAAGTTTTTGCTACAGGCATGTACAATCTGTAGAGTATAGAGTTTGCTAAGAATGATGAAGTATGGATGGATATGTTGCCTCTACTTTCCCTAAAATGAAACAGAAAATAAAGATTTGAAAGTTTGTGGAAGAATATTATTTTTTAAAAAGATTTTATTTATTTATTTGACACAGAGAGAGAGAGAGCACAAGCAGGGGGAACAGCAGAGGGAGAGGGAGAAGCAGACTCTGCTGAGCAGGGAGTCTGATGCAGGGCTTGATCCCAGGACCCTGGCATCATGACCTGGGCTAAAGGCAGATGCTTAACTGACTGAGCCACCTAGGGGCCCTTAGAATAATATTACTTTTGAGCTTTTCTCTTTTTCTCTACTGGTGTTCTATTTGATTTTTCTCATAATAGTATAATTTTAAAACTTATAAACAAAATATTTAATCACATGATATTTTTGGACATTTTCATGTGCATTGCTTTCTAATATTTACAAGGTTGTCATATACAGATGTGAAGGTTGTTTACTGTACAAGTCAAGGAGACAATGAAACCTGAAATCTAGACTCTGCTTTCACTTCCCATGCACTCTAATATGGGGATGAATGTTCATGATAGGGAGTCTTTTTTGAATAAATTTGCATAAAGTTAACCTATGGGCTAATAGTAGCCCTAAATATCTGGGTCTGACATTCATCTAGTGTAAAAGTG